>NC_056735.1:1172900844-1173043344 GCF_019279795.1 Protopterus annectens
CCCTTTTCTAAAAAAAAGGGGGTCTCCTCAACCTGGTCCCTACTCTCACTACATATCACAATGTCATCTGCAAACATCATAGTCCATGGGGCCTCCTGTCTAATCTCATCTGTCAACCTGTCCATCACCACTGCAAATAAGAAATAAGAAAGGGCTCAGAGCTGATCCTTGATGTAATCCCACCTCCACCTTAAACGTATCTGTCACTCCCACCGCAGTCCTCACCAATGTCACACTACCCTTGTGTGTGTATGTAGATATATAGATATGTATATATATATATATATATATATATATATATATGTGTGTGTGTGTGTGTGTGCATAGATATATTCTGTTAAATGGAATTTCTGCTGGCTGCCTTTTGCATTGCATCGTCTTGCTTTGGGTTAAGGGAATTTGCTCTCACCCCTGGGGATGGAGCCACCCTGCAAAAAAATAGATTTCTGTTTTTTGATGTTCGATCATTTTATAGATCTATGTAAAATGATTATTTTGTTTGTGTTCGCTTTTATGAGCATTTGCAGTTTTGCTGACGCACTTCAATTTGATGTTGTCTGGCAAAAATCAAAGCCAAACTGTTGACTTAATTTGCAAAGCTGATAACAAGTTAGCTAGTTGTCAGCATGCTTTCACAACTTTGATGTTACTAATAGTAGCCAGAGAAACATGTGCACAGCAGCGGAATCCTTTGTCACTTCCTAGCTTACATTTAGTTTCTCTCAATGATATTCGTTCTGTTTTGCTGCGAGTTTCAATGCCAATAAGAAACATTATTGCAATGTATTTTATTCAAAAGTATTACTTGTAAAATGCAATTGCACCTTAATGCTACATGACCATGAAAAAAACATGCCTTGTAGCATAGCTTTGCTTCACCTAGATACTGCCACTTCCAACTATAGAAAAAAACACATAATAATAAAGGGGAAACAAAAGCTAAATCTCATGGTTGTCAATGCAAATGTTGGACAAAAAGTATCCAAGCATAATATGTACATGTAGGTGTATGGGATTTCAAGAAAATGTCACAACAATGAACTGCAAATGATCAAACTCAAATCTTCGATCCCTAAAACATCCCCTGATACGTACATATACTAAATCCCTATTGCTCCATGACATAAAAAAACAGTAATGTTCAGTGGCAATGAGAATTATATTTAGAGTAATTTCTTCCAGAGGGAAAAGGTTACGGTTTCAATTTTTAAAGCTATTAGTGTGGAAATAGTTTTTGTATGTACACTGGCACTAAACTAAATGAAATAGAAAATGTGCATGCTCTTTTCAAAGGAGAATCCAAAGTCTAATAAACATATGTTATGAGATAAGATTAAGAAGGCTGAAGTTATACTCAGCATAGTACAGGTCATATAGAGATTTAACATGGGTGTTTAAATAATTAACAAATTGGGAGTACATTAGGAATGGAGCTGCTGACACTCAAAAATAATAAAGATTACATTTAGAGGTTGTGAATACAATAGCAGATAGGAACTTCTTCCACTATAGAGTAGGTAGATGGGATAACCTGCCATTTAAAGCAAGACTAGAACAAAGGCTGGAAATTAAAAACAAATGCAGTCTTAAGGTTCACAAATATGATGCATAAGCCCCAGGGCTGTTGTAGAAGGGCCTAATGATTTCAACTGAGATCCTAGTCAGTTATTAACATTGTACAGCAGGAATCATCAAATTCAAATTATTAATAAACTAAACCTTGCTCTAATCAATTTTTTCATCAAACCATACATCTAAGAATGTAGTTAAAGGACCTCTCATCAAACTTTATAAAGCAAATATACTGAAAGTATAACCAATGAACATGACCTGTTAAACTCTTGTCCATTTAATCACTTCATAGATGTAAATGCTATTGCCAAATGTTGTGTTAAGGTAGGTATACTTTCAAATCCTGTAATCAAACAACACAAGATTGAGATGAGAAAGGTGAAAATCCAATTTACTGAAACTTTGTAACATCAAATTTTGAAATACCGAAAAACAAAAACCAAAAGTAATGTTCCTGCCTTTTGAGTCTGGCAAGCAGTAATGATGAAGGGCGCACTTTCTTGTTTAAATTCGGCGCATGTGTCCGTTTTATTACAGGTCTTTTGAAGCTGTATGGTTCCGGCGTGGCGGCACCCATGCCCATCCCTAAAACATATCATACCGTTCCTTCTTACAGCAGACTCTCGAACCACAAAGTAACTTTTTTTTTAAACTGTAATAGTAAGTGGGAGGACGCTGACCCTCCCCTCCCCCATAGTTCCGGCTTACGGTTACACTTCAGCAGGGCGCCGAGAAGAGCGCAAACTGTTAATTAAAATAAATAAAAACTGCCCCCTTTAAGAGGCTGGCCTTTACGGTGCCCTAGTTCGCCTATGTCTAAGTCCGGCCGTGGAGTCAGGAACCCTATAGTATCTGTCTGGCTTACAAGGAGCCGGAGGCAGAGAATCAGGAGCCATACTACATTCTGAAAAAACATCATCAACAATGTCAAGAACAGAAGGTATAAGCCAAAGGCCTATGCTGAGGAAGAAGAAAATCCTTAAGTCTCTTTTTAGAATTAGAGAAATCCTGACTTTCCCAATGGAAATGTTCCCTTAAGGTATGTAAAGTTTCCCCAAAAGAAAAATCCTCAGGGGGAGAAGCAGAAGGAATGGAATCTTCTGCATCAGGTCCTCATAAGTAGGTATAGACAAATCCTGTTCATTAGAATAGTCAGAAGAAACAGAATCCTGTTCAGAAGATTCATAATCAATGTCTTGCCTAGGCCTCTTAGAAGGAGGGGGTTGGCTACCACTGATTAGAGTAATTAAATCTTCAGCCATTTTGATCATTTGTTTTTTAGGCATAGGGGCCTGCACATGTGGCCCAGGCGTCAGTTTTTTAGATATAGATTTAGATTTTGGCCTTAGTTTTGAAGATGGCGTCGGTCTAATATACAAATCTGTAGGCCTGAAAACACCCTCAGAAGCCTACACATCGGCTCCAGACCCATCTAAGGTATACACATCCGCGGGTTCCACAATTGAAGCAGCTTGCGGCATACCGGACTCTGAATGGGTCTCAGTAGAGGCCTGTGAATCTGAAGTAGCGGGTATCAGGGGCTGCGAAAGCACCTCACTGAGTACCAGCGAACTGGCGACTGGCTTAGGAGAAGCGTCGTCGTCAGTTTTGTACGTCGACAGTCTGTCTCTGCCTTTTTCTTTGCTTTTTTTTTAGGTATTCCGGTAGTCGGATTGCTAACAGATGACATTTCTGGATAATTACATCAGGAGCCAAAATATTTAGAAGCAAAAATATACAGACGTTTAATAGTGTGTTGATTAAATTTAGCACAAAACTGACAGCAAGGTACCTTGTGGTCAGGGCCTAGGCAAGGAATACAGTACAAATGAAAATCCTTAGGAGGTATTTGCTTTCCACAAGGAATGCAATTATTACCTTTTACTGACATCAGTAAGGAGCAAAAAAAAGTTTCCCCAATGGGGTACTTCGCCTTTAGTTGAAGACTTCGGTTCTGAAACTTGAAAATGAAAATTTCAGGAGTCAGCCGACCAGCACTTGCAAACTGCTTCTGATTTGGGCACCGCGTGGCAAGAAAGACTGATATAATGGCGTCAGCTGCATGTTTTAGACCCCTGATGACCTGACGTCATGAAAGAAGGGACAGCAACTGACGCAGGACCCAAGACTTTGTTAATCAGGCCGACTGAGGGCAACCTGCCAGCAGATTACCCAAATGTAATGACTGCAACAGTGAAACACTAAAAACATCTTGTTTTTGAGCCTCTGCCCACTGATATGGGAGTAGATCTGGCCAACCGTTTGGGGTTGGTAAGGAGTGGAAGTGGAATCTCTATCCCTGGGAAGCTATATTTAAAACCCATTTGTCCTGGGTAACGAGTTCCCAATTTTTTGCTTGCAGGGCAATCTTCCCCCCTAAAGGAAAAGTCAGTTGTGCAGGGCTTGCAAGATTTAAAGTTAAGTCACTGAGACAGTGTACTATAGGGGGGAGTCTTACCACTCCCTGCTTTGGGAGTGGGAGCCCCCCACTGCTTAGTCCTGTGAGTACCTTGGGACTGAAGCCTGGGTGTTCTCCTGGTTCTGGGTTTAGACTGAGAAGGTCTGGAAGAGGCAGGAAAGGACCAATTTTTAGAGGGCCAATGCCTACTAAATCTGGGAGGCTGTACTTGCAGGAAATCTTTAACAGTTTGCATAGATTTAGCTTTTTCCTCCATCTTTTTAAGTACTTCTTCTGCTTTGTTGCCAAATGGGCGGTCTTGGTTAAAGGGAGCATCCAGCAAGTTAGCTTTAACATGATCTGGCAAAGATTGCTCCTTAAGCCAAGCATGCCTTCTAAGTACAGGCCCAGTGACAGCAGCCCTGCAAGATGCCTCTAGTGAATCAAAACCACATTGCAAAGTATGTTTTCCAACTTGTTCAGCAGAATGCATTAAATCCTGTAAATCTTTATTTTCAGCACAGTCAGGAATCAACATCATTTTTTTGTTTAAGTAATCCAATAATATGCTGCTGATACTTTAATATATAACTGGCAGTTTAAGGCCCTAATGGCCAAGGTTGCAGAATTGTATACCTTCTTACCCCATCTATCCAGTGCCCTAGAATCTCTATCAGAGGGGGTAGGATTTTTGGCAGTAGTAGCCTTAATGCCCTTTGGTCCCTATGAAATGGTCTCAAGATCTGCAGTAGAATTTTTAAAAAATAACTTGTGAGAGTCAGGAACCCTGTAATATCTATCAGGTTTTTCTGGGAGCAGGAGGTAAAGAGTCAGGGGCCAAGCTAGATTCTGCAAAGGCATCACCAACAATGTCCAGTACAGTGGGAATAGTTAAAGGCCTGTGCTGGGGCAGGAGTAAAAAATCCCTAAGCCTCTTTTTAGAGAGTCAGAGTAATCCTGGCTTTCCCAGCAGAAATGCTCCCTAAGAGTATGCAAGGTTTCACCAAAAGAGAAAACCTCTGGAGGGGAAGTAAACAGAGTCCTCTGCATCAGAATCCTCATAGGTAGACAAGGGTAAATCCTGGTCATCAGAGGAAACAGAAATTTCAGAATCCTGATCAGAAGAATCATAAGTAAACTCATTCCTAGGTCTCTTAGAGGGGGAAGGCTAGCTTCTCCGGATTAAAGTAATAAAGGTCTTCCGCCATTCTTATCATTTGTTTTTTAGGCATAGAGGCCTGACCATGCAGTCTGGGCGTCCGTTTTCTTGGCATGGATCGAGTTTTAGGCCTTGATGAAGAAGATGGCGTCGGTTTAATATACAAGTCAGTAGGCCTGAAAACACCCTCAGAAGCCGGTGCCTGCACAGCGTCTCTGGACCCATCCAAGGTAGAGACATCCGCAGGTTCCACAGTTGAAGCATCTTGTGGCATACCGGACACTGAATGGGTCTCAGTAGAGGCCTGCAAATCTGAAGTAGTGGGTATCAGGGGTTGTGAAAGTACCTCACTGAGTACCGGCGAACTGGTGACTAGCTTAGGAGAAGTGTCGTCAGCAGCTTTGGACCTATGCGGTCTGTCTCTGTCTTTATCTTTACGTTTTTTCGGAATGTTGGTAGTCGGGTGGCTTACCAAAGCCATATCAGGGTAATTGAACAGAGTACCAAATATTTAAAAGCATAAATATACAGACGACGAATAGTTCATTGTTTAAATAAGGCACAAAACCGACAGCGAGGTACGTCGTGATCAGGACCTAGGCAAGGAATACAGTACGAATGAAAATCTTTATGAGGTATTTGCTTTCCACAAGAAATACAATTATTGACTTTTACTGACACTGGTTTAGAGCAAGAAAAAGTTTCTCCAATGGGGTACTTAGCATAGTTGAAGACTTCGGTTTTGAAACTCGAAAATGAAAATTTCAGGAGTCAGCAGACCGGTACTTGCGAACTGCTTCTGTTTCGGGCACCGCATGGCAAAAAAGACTGATGTAATGGCGTCGGTTGCATGCTTTATACCACTGACTACCTGATGTCATGGAAGATGAGACAGCAACCGACGCAGGACCCATGACTTTGATAATCAGGCCGACTGAGGGTTACTGCAAGCAAATAACCCAAATGTGATGACTGCAACAGTGAAACACGAAGAACATCCATAAATTTATCCCAGGTTGGCCCCTATGTCTTTTATAGACCGAGGCCAACAGCACACACTCCCTAACTAACATACCCCCTATCACATAACCTTTTAGAAATCTCCTAACATACCTCTCCTACCATACCCCCAATTAAGAGGCACAGGTTACCAGGGGATGCAACTGGATTGGTTCCATGGCTAGGCATAAAAAGGCACTGGTGGTCATTAGCCTAGTATATATCTATAAACTTGAGAATCTATGTTTGATAAAGGGAAACAGGTAGTTATGTACTCACCATAACGATCGATGTATGTGGTCCATCTCGCCTCACATTCTTTACTCACGGGTTCGGAGCCAAGAATCAGCTCCGACTCGGCCAACTTATTTCTCTAGCACAAAGTCTCTAATTGGCTGGGCTAACCCGGTATCCCAAGATGCACCTCGCCCTAGCCCCAGATCTAGTTTGCAGCCATTCCAGTCACACCCCACACACAACCACCACTGGAAGGAGTTCCAGCCAGAAAGGAAGAGAAAACAACTGACATTTAAGGGTTCTCAGAGCCAATTTTTCTCCAAATCCTACAGGAAGGGGGCAGGTGGGAGGGTACATAAGAATGAGGCGAGATGGACCACATACATCGATCGTTATGGTGAGTACATAACTACCTGATATTATGTGGTCCTATCTAGCCTACATTCTTTACTCATGAGACAGCGTCCCCAGCACCTCTATCCTGGACGGCTCATAGGAAAATACTCCTGAGAACCGTGGAACCAAAGGATGCCTGGCCCCTAGAAGCCACGTCTAACTTGTAATGAGTAATAAAGGTGTGCGGAGAGGCCCAGGTGGCCGCAGCACAAATATCATCCAATGAAAGCCTGGCATGGTATGCTATTGATGTAGACACTGCCCTGGTAGAGTGAGCTTTGACAGGAACAGGTAAATTTCTGCCTGCTGACGAATAGATAAAGGAAATACAATATTTGATCCATTTAGAAATCGTGCTCTTGGAAATAGGACAACCTATTCTGTTTTCTGAGAAGGACACAAACAGTTGATCAGACTTCTTAATATGCTTAGTCCTGTGTAAGTAGAATCTTAGTTGTCTGTGCACATCCAACTAGTGAAATCTAAACTCTGCTTTATTGGAAAAGTTTGGAAAGAACACTGGTAACTCGATAGACTGATGAAGATTAACGGTGGATGACACCTTCGGAAGGAAGAACGGGTTAAGTCTCAGGAAACTCTGTCCTTATGAAATGTCAAATACGGAGGTTTAATGGACAAAGCTTGAATCGCTGAAACTCTTCTGGCCGATGTAATGGCTATTAGGAAAGCCGTCTTCCAAGATAGAAATTTTAATTCACAGGTGGCAGCCGGTTCAAAGGGCAGTGAAGTGATGGCTTGTAACACAAGGTTTAGATCCCATGGCATGACAGGTTCTGAAACAGGAGGGCGAAGTAACCAGGCGCCTTTCAAGAAGGCCTTACAAAGTTTATGGCCCACAAGAGAAGGCTCATAAGATGTATGAAAATTGGAAATTGCAGCCAGCTGCACCTTAATGGAAGCAGGCGCAGAGCTCTGTCGGAAAAACATGGCCAAAAAAAATCTAAGACCGACGGAATTGGGGCTGTGAAGGGGTCCAAACCTTGGGCCTGAGCCCAAATGGAGAATCTCTTCCATTTGCTGGAATAAATCCTTCTGGTGGAAGACTTATGAGACGAAGACAAGATGTGTACCACCTCAGGTGAAAAGGAATGTCATCTAACTAGTGATGGAAGTGGAGCAGCCAGGCTGTCAACCTGAGGGTTCGCAGGGAGGGATGGAGCTGTCTGGCACCGAGTCCAGGGTCCAAGGACCGTCCACTGCATACTGCTGAAGAAAGGGGAACCATACTTGTCGAGGCCAGTGTGGAGCAATTAGAATCATCCTGCTTCCCAAGGATATGGCTTTCTGAATCACTCTTGGTAACAGAGGAAACTGAGGGAAAGCATAGATCAGACCGGGGGGCCAATCGTGGACTAGAGCGCCCCTGGGTGACTCCCCCTGTGGGGGGATCAGTGTGAAGTACTTGCTGCATTTGGCATTGAGAGGGTTGGTGAAGAGATCGCAGCAAGGCTGACCCCACCTGTTGAAAATTTGAACCACCACTCGGTTGTTCAGGGACCACTCGTAAGGCATCAGAATAGCTCTGCTCAGCCTGTCCGCTATCACGTTGGTCTTTCCCGGAATGTGCGTTGCCACTAAAAACCATTGGGAAGAGACTGCCCAATGCCACACTCGCATGGCCTCTCTGCAGAGGGGATAAGACTTGGTTCCCCCCTGCTTATTCAGGTACCACACCACAGACATGCTGTCCGAGTGAATTGCAATCGTTCCCAGAGGAAGAGAGCTTTGGAGTGCCCGCAACGCTAGTAACACCGCTCTCATCTCTAGAACATTGATGTGCAGGTGTACCTCGTGATCTTGCCGCGTGCCTTGGACCGTCCTGCCAAGATAATGCCCCCCCACCCTATCTGTGAGGCGTCCGTGGTCACCGTGGCCACTGGAGACATAGGAATCAAGCTCCTCCCCTTGTCCAGATTGGTGGAACATAGCCACCAGTCCTGTTTGCAATGTTCCATGAGAAGTATGAAGTGGGAAAGAGGAAGTTTCTGAAAGGACCATTGGGCTGAAAGGAGCCACTGTAGGATCCGCATGTGTAACCTGGCTAGAGGCACCAGCATGATGGTGGCAGGCATGGATCCCAGGAGCTGGAGAACTAACCTGGCCTGAACTCTCTTGAGGGGCAACAATGCGTGAATCTGAGACTGCAGCACTCTTATCCTCTCTTGTGGCAGAAAGGCACGCATTTGAATAGAGTCTAGCTCTGCGCCTATAAAAACAACACGCTGTGAGGGCAGCAAGGCAGACTTTTCCCAGTTCAAGGTAATTCCTAGTTGTTGATAAAGTGTAATGGTAGCCTCCCTGGCTTGAATGAGATGTCTGGTGGGGGTGGTGAGAAGCCAGTCGTCCAGACATGGAAACACCTGGAATCCCCGACATCTCAGGTGAGCCGTCACCACTGCCAAACACTTGGTAAACACCCTGGGGGCTGTGGTGAGACCAAAGGGCAGGGCACGAAACTGGAAGTGACTGGCTCCCAGCCGGAAGTGTAAGTGACTCCTGGATGCCTTGTCCATCTTCATGTGGTAGTAGGCATCCTTGAGATCGATGGAGCACATCCATACTCCTTTTTCCAGCAACAGAAAAATGGACTGAAGCGTGACCATTCGGAACTTGGACTTCAGAATGTAGTCATTCAGTCGACTGAGATCCAGAATGGGCCTCGGGTCCCCTGTTCTTTTCAGCACCAAAAAGAGTCTTGAGTAAGTTCCTGATCCGATATGGTCTGAGGGGACTGGTTGGATGACTCCTTTTTCTAGCAGCTTTGAAACTTCTAGTGCTGCTTGAGCCCGTTGACTGGGTGGAACAACCAGGATTCTTTTGACTGGAGGGGGTGTTGATAAAAAGGGGATAGTGTAACCTC
Organism: Protopterus annectens; assembly: GCF_019279795.1. Classification (NCBI taxonomy): domain Eukaryota; kingdom Metazoa; phylum Chordata; order Ceratodontiformes; family Protopteridae; genus Protopterus; species Protopterus annectens. Next base: position 1,172,910,487 of record NC_056735.1, read on the forward strand.
CGGTAACTATTCGAAGCACCCAATGATCCTGGGTGATGCTTTCCCAGGCTTCCGGATGCAACGAAATTCGGCCCCCGACTGGTTCCGGAACAGCACAGTCGGGCAACACCTGAGGAACGCTGAAAGGAAGACCTGCAAAAGGAATCACGGTCTCCCGAGTTGCGGGAACCTGTGAGTAAAGAATGTAGGCGAGATAGGACCACACAACATCCTAGTTTTCAGCTAAAGGCACAATTCTAAATAAGTGAGCAAATGTCAGCCTCTTCAGCAAAGATAGAGTATCACTGAATTGCTCTAGAAGCACAATGTATATTTAGTTATTTTTTTTAAGATCACATCATCCAGATCTATCAATAAAGCATTAAGCAATTAATGTAAATCAAAGCACACAAGGAGAAAAGATAAAACTAACTTAAGAAAATCATATAAGACAGAAACTAAAATAGTCTTCACCTCATGGGTAAAGTATAAATCAGAGGTCAGGCAACATATTTTGACTGCACATTTAAAGCAATACATATTACACATCAAACAAGGCAACTGTTTAAATATAAAACAAACAGTATCGACCTTAGGTTTATGTCCTAATTTTATCTGGCTCCTCTGCTTTGGCCATCCCACCTTACCACTACCTTCGTGACACATTCCCCCCCCCCCCCCCCCAACAAAAATAATCTCAGCTAACTGATCAACTTCTGTCACAGATTTGTATTTGTATGCAACTATCCACACTCTTTGTTGGACTGTTAGTGAACTACTGACCCAACTACTATGAGTATTGATTGGCTGAATGCTTTCATCCACTTCTGTCATAACTGTAGCTGAGCTAATGCATTACTTGTTCCTTTTGCACAGAGTCGTACTTTCAGTCCTTCTCCACATGGTGCTCCTGTAGTGAGACCAAGACACCTCATTTACCTCTAGAAAGCTGAGACACCATCTGCTGTTAAGTCTCATACCCTATCTCCAACCAGTTGCGTCTTCCAGCTCCCACCCTCCCTTACTCATGAATGTTATCACTACATTACCCTAACCCTATATATTATGGTACTAACCCCCCCATTCACTTTACTGTTAACTAATAACAAGTGAATCCTATCAAACACACAGCTCAACTATCAGCGATAAAGCATTCAAACTAATATATGCTTAAGGACAGCTTTACTGAAATGCTGTGTAGTGTGGTGATGACATAACCGGTAGTCTATCCCAACAATGTCCTGCTCTCTGTGTGTTTGCATATGTCTTCTCCACCTTTGAAACACATGGGGTAGGCAGGCTGGCAACTCTTCTGATTGCCATTTTATCATTCTCTTACAAGCTAGACATACTATTTGCTACACAATCTCAGACTGTGGGCTTTCCCACATTGCTCACAATGTGCACATTTTCCTTTTACTATTTTTGTACCTCTTGACCTAAATAATTTACTTCAGAGCATTTTAATTTAAAATACCTACATTATACTCAAAATATGTCTTTTTACTCATTTTTATCTAACGTGGTACTTGTGGAAACAAGTTTCTGACTCAAAAGGTTGTTAAACGCAGCATTTCTAATCACATGAAGCATTTGAACAGCTTCTTTCCTTAATTGTTTAACAATGTAGATGGCAGTCTTTTCAGCTTGCTTAGCTAACATCTGACCCCAAAGCTTGCTTTTAAATACTTTGCGACTAGCACTTCAGTCACAGAATATCTGTCTACTATCAGATTTTTCCAAAACAGCCTGCAATGCAGACCAAGATAGACAGATGCAAGTTAATACCTAGCCATCAGCACAGTGGATGAACATGCACTGGTAACCTGGATGAGGAGATGCAAAAGGGCTACTGGGATTTCTAACAAATTCGCACAAGCATGCAGTGCCACAAGCAGCTCTCCATCATCAAGGAACAGCCATAACCCAAATTAATTTAAGGAGTCTTCTGCCACGAATTACAGGATATGCAAAAACAAAGCACAAGCGCACAAACTAGTGCATGTGATCAAGAATGTGATGTTCTGGAGGATGCAACTGTTATAGCTCTTCCTGCCCTCTCAGAGCAAGGGTAATGGATGAGGCTTTCCTGACTACTTGGCATTAATGGGGATATTTACTCTAATAATCTTAGAATTAATTTAACTTATTCTAATGATGTAAATCTGGTTTGTGATATTATCATGAAGAATTGGTCAATATTGATGGGTCGATGATGGTTTTAAGAAATTATTGGGGGACTGATCCAGGTTTTGTTTTAAAAACGCCCCATCTTTAAAACAACAGTTACACTACAGTAGACAACCTTACCACCCAACCCTAAAAGTAGGCACTTTTGCCTGTAAGTAATGTAATGCTTGCAGATGTACAGGTTCTAGACTTGTTTTTATACATCCTGAGACAGGCTGTACATATAGGTTTAACTTCTTTGTAATTGTAATAGTACTGATTTGGTGCATTTAGCTCAACGTATGATCTGTAAATTTTATGTTGGCAAGACTAACTGTACTTTGAGAGGATGTATATTAGAACATGTTGATATTAGGAAAAGACAAATGTCTAATGCTTTAGTGAAACATGTATGCACTGCAGGCAAAGAACACTACTTTGTACTTTTGTCTTATAATTACTAACTGTAAGTTTAAGGGGTGGAGATGTTTCTAATCTGACTGAATTTGTAGAACTCAGATGGATTTTGCAGGTACAAGCTGATAAGGGCTGGGGCTTAAATGATATTTTCCCTTTAAGACCTGTTCTAAAACCATGTACACTTGCTTATTAATTGCCGGCTTAAATGCCTGCTTTGATTGATGGTTTCATGGTGGGATTAACTGCCTTTTCAGGTGTGAAAGCGCTTACCCTTTTTAAAAAAAAAAATTTATTTTTAGTTTTGGCTGTGTTAACTAATCTCCGTTTTACTGTTTTATTGTGTGTTTCTGTTGTGTGACCAGTTTTTGTCCATTGAAGCTATATACCTTTTTTTACCTATAGATCCAGAAATGGAACAATGTTAACCACCTGTTGATCTCTGAAAGCCCGCAGAGGACTGTTCTCTTCGGAGTCAGAAAAGCTCTTTAGGGATTAGCACTCAAACCTGTCTTTTAAGTCAGCTCAACTTATGCTGACCATCAGTTTAAGGGTTAAGAAGGTGCTCTGAAGCTTTGGAAGCTGGACAGCTGTTATATTTTTGGGAGGATATAACCCATACAGCTTAGGCTACTGCAGCAGTAATAAAACAATGAACATCTGGATATAGCACTTCCATGGGTGCACAAAGATAAATGCAACAGCAAAGGATGTCAAAGAGTTTACGAAATTGGAAAGGATGACTACTTAAGCAGAAAGATGACGGACGAGGTTCAATGCAGACAAATGTGAATTACTGTACTCCGATCACAACAATCCTGGTGAAACATTACCTGGGGGAGTGGAAGCTATGGCAAAACAAGAAAGATCTAGGGTCACTGATTACACATTACTAAAGCACCAGGACCAGAGTTAAGAGAGCAGTAGCAGTGCAAACTGTATACTATGGTGTACCCTCAAGGGGAAATACTGCCATAGCTAAAAAGGGCAATGGTTCCACTCTACACAGACCTACTGAGACTACATCTTATGCAGTATGATTAACATGTAGTTTTGGAGGCATACAAGGAGAGGGGCATCAGACTTGTACAATTAGTCTGGGGGAAGCTATTAGAAGGGTGTGTAAGAAAGATGGCGAAGAATAGGACCAGAAGCTAGAGAAGCTGGAGTGCTTTGCAATAAAGACCACCAAAGCCATAGAAGCACACTACAGGTGAACAAATTTGTATCAGATTTTATTTGCTTATTCATTTTAATTTAGCATAGTTTATTTAAAGTTTTTAAACCCAGTACAGCCCTGATCACAAACCACCAATTTCGGTCTCACATGTGAAAGGCTCATCGAACATGAAGGATGGAGAGGATGCACAACATTAGACTGTAAAAATCAAAATATCCTAATAACCATCTCCAAAAACTAGAGGTCATTCCCAGCAAGTAAAACGACCACCTCCAAACACAACATTCTGTTGAACGTGCTAAACTTATTTTACATGGAGTATTTTTTTGTAAGGGAACTCCATCAGAAGTATTTGCATACAGTCTGTTGCATCTCCTTCACATATGCAAAATTAGTTACTCAGACAGGTTTATGGAAATCATGGCATAGACTACTTGAATTTGGTGAACAGGGGACTCTACAGAGATATTCAAGATGGTATGAGACAGATGCAGAAAAAGTGGATGGAAGGAGAAATATGGAGAATTTAGAATGTCAAATACATTTAATGGACAAAGTATATAGGATCAATTCCTTCCGGTCATCAACAAATATAATGCATTTATTCTCTCCTACCATCAATCAAATATAATGTAATGTAACATCAAGACCAGAATCTATTAACTGATCTTTGCTTACCATGTTTATCAAAGGAGATTTAAAGTTCTGCCTACCTTGCATGTACAGCACAGCATCAATTATTTTCACTAGCCGTTCAAGTACCATATCTATCTCATCTTTTATTCTTCTGTTTTCCAGTTGCCTTCTGCAGAGCTCCAAAGAATGGACAACGTCCTCAGAAGTGAGCCAGATGATCACCAAATCTTTTACTGGGTCTGCCAAATGGGAGTCCTTCCTAACACTACTGCTGCCATGTGGAGTTGCACTACTAAAAACAAAATTAAAGAACATCATAAGAACGAGCTACAAACAAACATTCCAGAATCGTACAAAACCAAGTAAAGCTCAAACAATTATTTCTAATTATCTTCTACCTCTATTTTTATGTCTGATGTTTAATTCAAAACAATACAATATCATTATTTTAAAATACATCAACTTCTGCCACATCAACTGATCTACAAGAAAAACTGTCCTTGAAGAACCTGGCCTAACTTTACAGGATTTCCCCAAAACAGGGTCAACCACATGCCTGCAATGATACTTTGTTGTGACGTTATGCATCAGATACATAAGCAGACTCTCCAACAGTGTCTACCAGTTCTCCCCTCAACACAATACAACCAAATGATACACAAGTACACTACTTACCAAATTAGTAGGGAGCTCTCCAGGCTAAGCCAGTTGGTAAAGAAGAGTCCAAATTCTCAAAAAGAGAGGGATGGAGGAAGGAAAAAGTACAATTGTGTACACTTACCATAAATGTAGATGTTCGAGTGTATTCACTGTTGCAGTCATTACATTTGGGTTATCTGCTTGCAGTAGCCCTCAGTCGGCCTGATTAACAAAGTCTTGGGTCCTGCGTCGGTTGCTGTCCCTTCTTCCATGACGTCAGGTCAGGGGTATAAAACATGCAGCTGACGCCATTACATCAGTTTTTCTTGCCCCAGATGTCAGGTGCCCCCCCTAATGGGAAGCAATTAAATCTATAATACAAGGAAATACCTCCAACAAAAAAGCAAATACACCAAAAAGCTTTTTGAGTAGTAAGTGAGAGTAGAGGTATAGCCAAAAGAAGAAAGGGGGCTGGAGGGAAGGTAACCAGGACTGCAACAGTGAATACACTTGAACATCTACATTTATAGTAAGTGTGCACAACTGTACTATGTTCTTAGTGTTTTACTATTGCAATCATTACATTTGGGTAGATTCCCAAAGCTAAGGTTGGGAGGAGGAATTTAAATAGAACTAGGACCAGCTATAAGGCCCTGCAAGACTGCAGTGGCAAAAACAGCTCTGGATTTAGAGAAAATTGGCAAATGATAATGCTTGGTGAAAGTATGTACAGAACTCCAGGTGGCAGCTTCTAGGATGTCCCTTGTAGGGACGCCCCTGAGAAAGGCTGTAGAGGTAGATGCAGCCCTAGTTGAATGGGGTCTGATGCCCTCTGGGATAGGTTTTCCATGGTGCTTATAGCAAAAATGAATGCAGTGGCCTATCCATTTTGAAATGGTTTGCTTTGAAATAGCTTTCCCCTCTATCCCTGCAGCAAATGCGACCTGCATTTGTTCAGATTTCCTTTGAGGTTTAGTCCTGTCCATGTAGAATCTAAGTTGTCTATGCACATCTAAGGAGTGCAGTATCCTTTCCCCTTTGTTCTGTGGGTTAGGAAAGAAGGTTGGCAAATTAATGGACTGATTAAGAGCCACACTGGATACCACCTTGGGCATGAAAGAGGAATTGGTCCTGAGAGACACTCTGTCCGCATGAAAGATGATGAAAGGCTCCACTGCCATGAGGGCCTGTAATGAAGATACCCTTCTTGCAGAAGTGATTGCTAAAAGGAAAGCTGCTTTCCAGGAAAGGAATTTTAAATCTGCAGTAGCAGCTGGCTCGAAAGGAGGAAGAGTGAGTTTCTCCAAGACAAAGTTAAGATCCCAGGCTGGAGTTGGAGCACCCCTGGGTGGCCTTAAATTTTTAGCCCCTCTGAGGAACTTCTTGAATAGTGGGTGAGAAGAGGGGAGGCTCTGTGCTATAATGAGCTGAAATGGCTGAGGCATGAATTTTGATGGAGGAAAAGGACAAGCCCTTATGAAGCATCTCAGTCAAGTACTGTAGAATCTGAGGTAAATTGGGCACTGCTGCGCTCATCCCTTGAGATTGATTCCAGGCACAAAATCTTTTCCATTTTGCAGCATAAGATTTTCTAGTACTAGGCCTCCTAGCCTCTAAAATAATATCCATCACTGATTTACTGAGGGGTGGTAAAGGAGAGATTAGGTAATTAGCCAGGCTGCTAGGTTCAGGGTTTGCAACTGAGGATGCAGAATCTGGTTCTTCTGCAGATACAACAGGGAAGGAGTCTGAGGCAGTTGCCATGGGGGCAAGCGTGACACACTGCGCAGGGGGGGGGTACCAGTGTTGGCGTGGCCAGTCTGGTGCAATTAAAATCATCTTTGGCTTGTCTTGTTTGGTCTTTAGTAGTACATTGGAGAGCAGAGGCAGAGGATGATAGGCATAAACTGATAGGTTTTTCCAGCTGAAGGATAGAGCATCCACTTTCCAGGCTAGTTTGTGGGGAATCCTACTGCAAAATTTGTCCAATTGTTGGTTTGGGGGGGGGGGGAGGCAAACAGGTCTGTATCTGGACTCCCCCATTTGCTTGTCAACATGTTGAAAATCCTTGGTTCCAGTTTCCACTCATGTGAGGCCATGAGGTTTCTGCTTAGTCCATCTTCCAGTGTATTTAGTTTTCCTGGCATGAACTGAGCTTGAAGATTCACTTGGTAGCTCAAGGCTGTGTTCCACAATGCCATGGCTAGTCTGTAGAGGGGGTAAGAGTGCGTACCCCCCTGCTTGTTTATGTACCACATGACAGTGGTGTTGTCCGTCTTTACCATTAGTTGTCCTGGAAGAATGTGGTCCTTGAAGGTTGTCAGAGCATTCTGTGCAGATAACATTTCCTTTTGATTTATGTGTAGGTGCATTTGACTTGGGTTCCATTTGCCCTGAATGCACTTCCCTGCCAGGTGAGCCCCCATACACAGTTTGATGCGTCTGTTGTTAAGGTCTGGGCGGCAGGGGGTAGTGTGAATGGTAGTCCCCTGTTTTGGTGGCAGGCCTCTGCCCACCAAAGGAACTCTAGGCGTAGGCAAGGTAAGATAGGAATCATTGCTTCTAGATCTTGTGAATGTTGACACCATAGGCTTTTGAAATACCATTGCAGTTTCCTCATTGGCAGCCTTGCATATGGAATTAGAAGAATGCAGGAGGCCATGAACCCCAAGGCTTGCAGTATTTGCCTTGCAGATAACTGGGTTTTTGTGGCCACTTGTTTGAAGTAGGTTGTCAAATGAATCAGTTTCTCTGGCGTGAGGAAAGCCAGCTGGGAAGTTGTATTCAAGCTTGCTCCCAGGAATATAATTTGTTGACAGGGTACCATGTGTGATTTTGTTTTGTTTATGGTGTACCCCAGACACGTCAGTACCCTTTGAACAAAGGCGAGATGATTCAAAAGTATGTCCTGGCTTACTGCCTGAATTAGACAATCGTCCAGGTATGGGTATATTTGGATATATCTTTGCCTGCAAAATGCAATGACTGGAGCTAGGCACTTTGTGAATACTCTGAGCGCAGTAGATAAGCCAAAGGACAGTGCAGAGAACTGATAGTGCATGTAGCCTGCTTTGAAGCGTAGGTATCTTCTGCAAGACTCCTGATGGGGATGTGCAGGTATGCTTCTTTTAAGTGTAGTGTTGCCAACCATGCATCTTTGCCTAGCATAGGAAGAAGCTGGTGAAGAGTCAGCATCTTGAATTTTTGAATCACCAGAAAGGTATTTAGAGTAGAAAGGTCCAGGATATAATGCCATGTATTGCCTTTTCTGGGTACCAGGGAAAGTTTCGAATAGAAACCTTGTCCCTTTTCCTCTTCTGGTACCAAATGAATAGCCCCCATGCTTAAGAGAGAGAGTACTTGATTTTGGGCCTCTGCCCACTGGTTTGGTGGTAGATCTGGCCACCCGCTTGGTGTTGGTAAGGTGCGGAAGTGAAATCTGTATCCTTGGCACACTATATTTAAAACCCATTTGTCCTGGGTAATGAGTTCCCAATTTTTGGCCTGCAGACCAATCTTTCCGCCTAAAGGAGCATTCAGTTGAGAAGTGCTTGGAAGTTTTAAAAGCAAGTCATTGAGACAGTTTTCCATAGGAGGGAGTTTTACTACTCCCAGATTTGGGTGCGGAAACCCTCCACTGCTTAGTTTTGTGCGTCCCCTGGGACTGAAACCTGGGATTTCTGTTGTGTCTAGGTTTGATTCGAGAAGACCTGGAAGGGGCTGGAAAGGACCACTTCTTAGAGGGCCAGTGCCTACTAAATATAGGAGGCTGAACTTGTAAGAAATCTTTAGTTTGCATAGATTTAGCTTGATCTTCCATCTTTTTAAGAACTTCCTCAGCCTTGTTGCCAAACAGGCAGTCCTGATTTAAGGGAGCATCCAACAATTTAGCTTTAACATGATCTGGCAAAGATTGCTCCTTAAGCCAAGCATGCCTTCTGAGCACAGACCAAGTAATAGCAGCCCTGCAAGAAGCCTCTAATGAATCAAATACACGTTGCAAAGTATGTTTTCCAACCTATTCAATAGAATGCATTAAAATCCTGTAATTCTTTATTTTCCGCACAGTCAGAAATCAACATCATTTTCTGTTTAAGCAATCCAATAACATGTTGCTAATACTTTAACATATGAAACTGGCAATTTAAAGCCCCAATGGCCAAGGTTCCATAAGTGAAAATCTTCTTACCCTATCTATCCAGCGCCCTGGAGTCTCTATCAGAGTGGGTAGGATTTTTAGCAGTAAAAGCCTTAATGCCCTTGGGTCCTTGTGAAATAGTCTCTGGATCCGCAATAGGATTTTTAAAAAGGAACTTTTGCGAATCAGGAACCCTGTAATATCGGTCAGGTTTTCTGGGAGCAGGAGGCAAGGAATCAGGGGCCAAACTAGATTCCGAAAAAGCATCAACAATGTCTAGTACAGGAGGAATACCTAAAGGCCTATGCTGAGGCAGAAGTAAGAAATCCCTAAGCCTCTTTTTTGAATCAGAAAAATCCTGGTTTTCCCCGTGGAAATGCTCCCTTAGAGTATGTAAGTTTTCACCAACAGAAAAATCCTCTGGAGGGGAAGCAGAGGGAATAGAGTCCTTTGCATCAGAATCCTCATAAGTAGATAAGGGCAAATCCAGATGATCAGAAGAATCAGAAAAATCAGAATCCTGGTCAGAAATTTCATAAAAAATGTCAGTCCTAGGTCTCTTAGAAGGGGAAGGTTGGCTTCCCCTGATTAGAGTTATAAGATCTTCAGCCATTCTTCAGCCATTCATATCATTCGTTTCTTAGGCATAGAGGCGTGAGCATGCGGCCTGGTCATCTTTTTTTTAGGCATGGTTCGAGATTTAGGCCTAAATGAAGAAGGAGGCATCGGTTTAATATGCAAGTCCGTAGGCTTGAATACACCCTCAGAAGCCGGTGCCTGCATAGCGGCTCTGGACCCATCCAAGGTAGAGACATCCACAGGTTCCATAGTTGAAGCATCTCACGGCATACCGGACTCCGAATGGGTCTCAGCAGAGGCCTCCGAATCAGAAGTAGCAGGTATCAGAGGCTGCGAAAGCACCTCAGAGAGGCTTAGGAGAAGCGTCGTCGGCAGTTTTGGACGTCGGTGGCCTGTCTCTGTCTTTAGCTTTGCGTTATTTCGGAATCCCGGTAGTCGGATGGCTAACCGATGACATTTCTGGATAATTAAACAGAGAACCAAAATATTTAAAGGAGAAAATATACAGACAACGGATAGTGTGCTGATTAAATAAAGCACAAAACTGACAGCAAGGTATGTTGTGGTCAGGGTCTAGGCAAGGAATACAGTACAAAAGAAAATCTTTATGAGGTACTTGCTTTCCACAAGTAATGCAATTATTAACTTTTACTGACATCGGTAAGGAGCAAGCAAAAAAGTTTCCCCAACAGGGTACTTAGCTTTAGTTGAAGACTTCAGTTCTGAAATCGAAAACAAAAATTTCAGGAGTCGGCTGACCGGCACTTGTGAACTGTTTCTGTTTCGGGCACCGCACTGCAAGAAAGACTGATGTAATGGCATCTGCTGCTTGTTTTATACCCCTGAGGACCTGACATCATGGAAGAAGGGACAGTAACCGAGGCAGGAACCAAGACTTTGTTAATCAGGCCGACTGAGTGCTACGGCAAGCAGATAACCCAAATGTAATGACTGCTACAGTGAAACACGAAGAACATCTGATCCATCAAGGAGGGTCTTCATCACGCATCTACTAATGCTATAAGAAACTAACATTTCAGCTATGATTACCCTACTTGGTGGATTCTAGGCTGGATGAAATCCCAGCCAGTACCCCAGCTGAGTGGCGAACCGCGGTGGTGGTGCTGCGGTAGCGTTGTCGCCTCACAGTAAGACGCTGTCCGGTTCGATTCTCAGCTAAAGCGTCTTCTGCGTGGAGACGTGCGTGAATGCGCATACCTTCGTTGAAGGTTGTGCGTCAGGGCTGGTAACTCGGCACGTAAAAATCAACTACCAATCATTAGCGGACCGGAGTTCCACTGTGGCGACCCCTAACCGGGAAAAGCCGAAAGACACAACAACAACAACCCCAGCTGAGTGGCAAGAGCCAAAGAAAATCCTCAGACCCAGTCAGCTGGCCTTTCAGTACCACAAAACCACAGACCTAACTGGATGCTCACTGAAGGCCCAAGAAGAATAACTGCAATATTCAAAACAGCAAGAACTTAATTGCGAATAAAGGAAATGTATAATAAATCCAAACTGCAATATCGTAGATAACACACACACACACACACACACACACACACACACACACACACACACACACACACACACACACACACACACACACACACACACACACACACACACACACACACACACACACACACACACACCCTGGAACAGCAATCTTGAAGTTACATGGCAGGGGTATTTGCAAGTGTGTTGGGTGTGAAAAATCCTTTAAAAGTGTAGCAGTGAGGTTCAAAATTCACTTTTTATTTTTACTTTTGGGACTCAGTTATCAGGTGTCACACTTCTGCACAGTATCAACCTGAGCCCTCACCTGTAGATCAGAAACAATTTGGTGAGCCATTACTGACCACAGGGTCTTGACAGCTAGGCCTACAGGGCTGCCAATAAAAGACCACAAACTCATTGGGCAGAATATTCTGTAGACTAAGTAATAGTTCCCCCTACCCAAGAAGTGGAACAACCAATGCTCTCCACAAGGAAGGTATGCCAGCCAATGGTCCACTGTTCACAGCCTATGGGCCGAGGAGGGGTACCAGTAGCCCAAAGATGGAGGGGGAGACTACTCCTTCCCAGATGCAATCATTACCAGGAAGCTGTACCAACAACAACCTCATTGATGGACCTTGCTGAAAGGAAGCAGGGAATGGTTTCAAGTAAGAAAAAGAGTTGCTCCCCTTCCCAACCCTAATGACTTAGGTGAAAGAAGGGAAGGCAATCCATTAACAAACCTTGACAACAAGATCACACACAAGAGGACAGAGCCTTCTGAGATGAAAAACAAGCTTGGGTTAATGCCCACCCCTAACAACAGAAGTAGCAGGGAAGTTTTCCTAGGGAGATGACAGATGAGTTATAAAAGGGCATGTGACCAAACAGAGCTGGGTTGTATTCCCATCCTTTATTCAGAAGTCCTGGATGGAACTATCCAGGGATACAGAAGAGACTCAGCCCACATCTGAAACCTCCCAAAACACTAGAAACCTATGGGGGGGGGGAGTGGTACCCAATTATCACTACTATCTATCTAGAGAAGCCAATCCACTGGGACAAACACAGAACTCACAGATGTGGAATATTTAATCTTTTGCAAAAAATCACTGTACTTAATCAGGTCCCTAAACCAGAACCCTAATCTGGAGTGTGGAGACTTGCTTGAAGAAATAACTCGCAGTGCCCCCCATCCATGAAAGATGAGATTTATTGAGATCCTACAGGTAGGTATTATAGTCGTAGAGTACTGGACTCCCAAAAAGAAGTATGAAGTTTAAGGCCTGCAAGTGCAAACATTTCTTTTTATAGTGATGAGGTTAAAGTGCTGGTTTTATGATCTAAAGGTTATGACTTCAAGCTTTGCTTTGGTAGTACATCCCTTTGTGGCTTGTTGCCTATAATGCATGTAGTTAAAGGAGTTTTGTGGTTGGGGGGTTGGTGTCAGTTTAAATAACTGACTCAAGGTACAGGGGTTTGAGTCTTACCTTTGGAAAGGAAATTGGCTAGTGTTAGAATGGCCTGCAAGGACAGCTAGCCTAGTACTTGCCTATGAAGCAGTCACGAATCACAGATGCAAGGAAAGACAATGAGCTTAGTGAAGGTCTTGCTCCCAGTTAATCACTCAACAAAGACTCATCTGCAGAGGCAGAGAGAATCTATGCTCCATCCACAGAGACCACAGCTGCCCCAGATGATAATAGGAATAGCCTGACCTCAAGAGGGTTCAGCTTGAGGAGAGGTATGGAGGGGGCTAAGAAGCCATCCTCCTCTACAGGGTGGCACTATAAAAAGTACTGCACACAGCACCTGTTTGGATGTGTCCCTCTACTGAACACTCGCACAGAGGCAAACAGATTTACTTGAGGTGCTCTCTACAATGATTTCAAATCCTGGAAGACCCCCTCATTCAATTTTCATTCATGAGCATCTGTCCATGTCTCGTTCAGCTAATTTGCCAATACATTTTGCTCTGACAATGTATGAAGCTTGGAGGATTAAACAGTGTTTCAGTGCGACCTCCCAAGCTAAATGTACTGCATGTGCCAGCCTGCAGAAAAGTCAAGACCTGGTGCCCTCTTGTTTATGTCCCAAATCACCATGCTGTTGCCTGTAATAACCTGCAGAGGTCCAGGGGACCACAGGTGATGAAGAGACTCTACAGCATGGATAACAGCCAACTTCTCTTTCAGGTTTGTGTGCTTTGGCCTTTTCTGGTTTGTTCCCAAGATTCTGCACTTTTATCCCCACTGAAAGAGCAACCAAAAAAAATCAGTGAGTCTCTTGCAAAAGACTGGGCAGGGATCGGAAAAAGAGAATGGGAGACGTGGATTCAGAAGAATTGGTTCTCGCCATCAAAGCAATTCTCACTTCACAAAATTCATGCTTGGAATTTGAAGTTCCACAGGGTGAGAATGTTACACCCACACAGTTTTTAAGAACCTCTGGATTTTTCTCATGTGGAACCTTGCAAGAGGAATCATGAGAATCCTGGATGCCATGAACCCTAGAATCGTGAGATATTCTCTGGCTGAAGTCTGAGACTGGATGAAGAAGCTCAAGAAGACTTCCAGATACAAGTCCATTTTCTCCTAGAACCCTATCACACGAGAAGGAATTGAGGAGGATGTTTGACTGCTGATCTGAAAGCCCAGGTTGAGAAAGAAACCTGTAACACATGTAAAGGAATCCTGACATCTGGAAAAAGACTCTGCAAAGATGAGCAAGACATCTAAATAAAGATAAAGGTGAATACTCTGCAGTCTGCAATGATGTATCACTTGAACTAAGCACTACATGAACACCGTTGTATATGTAGATAACCCAAATGTACAGCAGAAAACTGATAATATAACTCTGACCTAGAACATCTGAGGAAAGCTCTGAACTCTGTGGCAATGGGAATATGATGAAAAGCATCACTCAGGACTAGCCATACGAAAAAACTCTAAAGAAGGAATGAGAGGTAACAATCCTTGTAAGGCCATCATCTTGAACTCTGATATTTGCAAAAACAATTTCAGAAAGGAAAGGTCGAAAGCTGTTCTCAAAGGTGCATCCTTTTTTGGTACCAACAACATTCTTTAATAGAATCCCTGTCTCATCTGACTTAGGGACACAGATTCTACGACACCCAGGGAAAGCATATGATTTAGAACCAGAGGAAACAGTTCTGCCTGGTTTGGCAGATAAGGAGAAATACCCCAAAAAGGGAGGGTAGGGTCTTCTCAATGCCAAATGTAACTGCTGAAGTATTTTCAGAACCCATTTATCCAATACAATCTGATGCCAAACAGGAAGACTGAGAACCTGTCTTTCAGAGATTTAAGGAAATGGCAGGAAGGAAAGGGATGCTGTTGATATAGTCATTGTAAAGTGGAGGACTGTCCTGTTGTTGGAAAGGATTCCTGCTTTTTATTTGATCCATCCTGTCATATGTTTTTTTACAGCCATGCTTGTCAGAAGCTTGTTTTGCTTTATTTAAAAAAGGAACCTTAAGATTTAGTAGATGCAAGGGAAAGGGGACTGAAAGTCTTTGCAAATCACTGAATCAATTTGCCTCTTTCATCAACGTGCTTGAGTACCTGAGTAACAGAAGGGCCAAACAAAACCTCCTTATCCAAAGGAGAATTCAAACTCTCAGTTTAAACTTCTAAATACTTCTGACTGCTTAACCAGGATACATGTTTCATCACATTAGCAGTAGCTGCAGCCCTGGACACAGGGTCAGCACAATCATACAGATTATTCAGAGAATGCTTAGGCACTTAAAAGAGTAGAAACAATAGGATTCAGGAATGACTTGTCTTCTAAAGGCAAAAGAAACAGAAAAAAACTTGTGAAACTGGCAATACAACTCAGCATGTACTTCAACACATGAGCCTGGTAGTTCAAAATTCTGAAGGCTAAACTAGAAGAAAAAAATTATCCTCCCAAACATGTAAAGGGCTTTACGATCCTTGTCAGGAAAAGGAGGAGCACTGACCAAAACCTGTTAGTAGCTGAAGAAGAAATAGAAATAGCTGCAGGGTCAAATCTAAAGTGGAAAAACAAATACTTGTTACATTGAGTAACTATTAAGCCTATCTAACTTTTCAGGTTCTGAAAATTGACTATTAGGCTTACTGCAGGCTAATTCAAAAGCGTCCTCCAAGACTGATATAACAGGAGGAACAGGAGTAGATTGTGGTATATCCACTTGCAACATGCCACAATGTCTCCTTAAAGAGGAGGAAACATTCACCTATTCTCACTGAAAAAAGTTATTCATTCCAGACATGGCCTCCGCAAAAGAAAATTCCTCTACAGGAGAAACTGAGGGAATCACTCTTCTCAGATTCAAAATCAGTCTGAGACATGTGAAGAAAACAGGAAAGAAGCACTGTCCCCTATACTTATAATCATCTGATGGAGGATCTTTTGGCATGATGGAACTCTGCTTTACAGTCAAACCTCTCTGCTGTTTCACTGGATTGAAAGCCTACAATAAAAGCCTTAAGCCAGAGCAATTAATTCATATTTAACGCTTCTGAAAACAGTATTTCTGTAGATATGTGCATTTTTTTTTCTTTTTCCTAGGGACACAGCTAGATGGAGACCAACTTAAATTTAGCACATCCACCTGGAAAAACAAGTCTCTTATCTTAACCACCCTAGGAGGAATTTTCCAGTAAAAGTTTATGACTGAAGAAAGTGCCCTGGACACTAGAACAGCTACAGCAGACATTGCCCGATCCATTATCGCTGAGCCAAAACATTGCTCCAGACCATTCGGCTGACATACAGACCTGAAATACTGTGTACTACAAGCTGCAGTGTCTGATTTGTCTGGCTTCTTACAGCAGCTCTAATTTTTCTCCAAACCTCCCACCATTTTCCTGTTGAAGTTTTAACAGCCAGTGTCTCTAGCTTCCTCCTCTTACAGTACTCTGACTACCAAAGTCCCTCCCTCCCCCTTTGATTTGCTACTGTCAGCTGTGTAAGCTAATCAAGTACTTTTCTCACCCATTGTTTTACACAGATCCACAATACTGACAGCCCACTCAGCAAACCAGTATTGCTCGAGTAAACCTCCCTTACTAGAAATGGTCACTTCCACAGATCTCCCATCTGCTTTGTGTCCTTGCCACACCCTGCGAGGATCCTGAATTAATCCTGTGTCATCCTTGGAAGATAAAAGATAAAATATTTATTTTACTGTTTTGCACTTCATTTAATTGCTTTATATATATATGATTTTTTTCCCTTTAAATAATTTTCAAACGCCCTGATATTGTACTGTTTATTGACTTCTGAGAAGCTTTACTGGCAGTGTTACTGTATAATTTGCTATTTTGTATTTGTTGTTGGGACTTAATTGTTGTATTCCCTGCAATTTTGGCCCTGTGTTTTAAGTGCATGTATAAATTTGGAGCATTTGTGAGGCTCTTGGCTCAAATCCATACACCTCAGCAAAGTTTGGCAATCTCGCCTGTGCCTCTGAAGTGATTTCTTTGTATCACATGATGTCCAGGTAAAAGCTAAGTAATTTACTTAAAAATTACACTTTTAGAAGTTATTTAAATAATCAACTGCTGACTTCTTGTTTACTTGTGCATTTATTTGCATTTAAAGCTGAAATTACTGCACTTGCTCAAACTGTTTTGCTGTTGTCTGATTAGCAAACTAGCTAGACGAGGTGATTTTCAAGCCAAAGTCGTTTTCTGGTAGCACACACACTCAAGCAACCTGTTTTGTTTTTCACATTATGACAACTGGAATACTTCAACTAGTGGCAGTAGATGGTGACCTGAAAGTCTATCGGAGTTGAGAAACGCATAGGAAAGCTGCAAGTGTAGTCTTAAATGGCCGGAGGACTTAGAAGCCAGTTTCCTGTGTCATAACGGCCTGTATAAATTTGGAGTGTTTGATGCCACTGCTCACTGTATAGCACTGGTTAGTAGTACCCTGTACAGATGCAGTCACCTAGAAACCAAATTTTCCCTATAAAACTATCTTTGAAATTGTATCAGTAACTTGGTGAGTGTTACTACTTTGCGCGTTGGGTAGCACAATTTGCTTGCTGAGAAGCAATGTCCTTGAATTTAGTATTACATAGTCTAGTCTAGACTCTAGTCCAAAAGCAAACTTAGTCCATTATTAACACCTCGTACACTGCACCCTTGTAGCTCACCCAATAAAGTACCTGACATCATGGATATGCACTTTCCTAACTTCTCTGCTGCCAGATTGGTGGCTGTGGGTATCTTCAGACAATGTAACACTTTTCTAATGTTCAATGACAGCCATTTAATCCTCAAAGACAAAACACAGTATGTGAGAGATGTGTATACACAGCATCTCTGGAGACAAAACTCTCATGTACAAGTTCTCAAAATAACACTCTGGTTGTCAAACACACACACTATTCCTACCATACATGGTATGCACCCCATACATACTCTTACTGTTAGTGAGGCACTTAAATGCAATCTTCGCA
The DNA here is from genome assembly GCF_019279795.1 of Protopterus annectens. Lineage (NCBI taxonomy): Eukaryota > Metazoa > Chordata > Ceratodontiformes > Protopteridae > Protopterus > Protopterus annectens. The sequence continues at coordinate 1,172,928,208 of NC_056735.1, forward strand.
AATCCCAAAGACCTCTTAGACATTTCTCCTGTAAAAATCATCCTCAGCAAACTTAAAAGCACTCGACAGTAATACCACCTAACAATGCACATACAGCCATACAGAGTGAAGCCCATATGGCAGGCCAATACACTATCCAGGCCTCTAATTATAGGGGATTCCATTGTAAGACATACTGATGTCCCCACTCAACAGGCTGATCAAGGGGAAAATAACACTCTGTTGCCTATCAGGGGCCAGGATCCACCAACATATGTACTCACTCAAGTCACAGCACTGCAGTTACCAATATAACTCATAGTCAGTGTATGTGTAAGTGACCTGAGACGTATCTTTCTACCCTATATGAAGAGACAGACATTCTGGAACTCTTGGATAATGTGTTAAAGGCTGGCATGTGCCAACTATGATGCCACAGTATAAAGAATAAATGACTGAGTTTAATAATTAGCTTGGTTTCTGGTATCATTTTAAGTGGATGTGATATCTGTCAATATGGGAGGACATGGTTAAACCACATTCCTTTGCCAAGGATGGTCTGCACCTGTCCCCTCTAGGCTTTTGGCTAAAACATAGTCTTCTCCTATACAGAACCTTTTACAGGCAATACCATACTGACAAAACTTCCAAACACAGTAAAATTTACCCAAGAAAATTTAAGGTGTTACTTCTAAGTGCCAGGTGTCTAAACAAGAAGCTTCACACCATCCAAGTTCTCCTCATCCTGGAGAATGCAGACATCTGTGCAGTTACACAGTCATGGTTTAAAGCCACAAACAGTACCCAGACAGTACCTTGCCTTTCACGCATTCAGATCAGCAACTGCACAGGCAGGGACAAAAGCTGGATCTCAATCAACATCAGTAACAAGCATACCTCTAGGCTGGTCAAAAAGAAGGATGTGTTGGATTTCCTCCATGTCCACATTACCATGGACAAATCATATTCTAGCAAGCTACAAGTCACCCTCTATGTCCCATGAAGCTCATTCTTAGACCTACTGGAGTCACTCACAATTCAACCAAATACCATACTCTGGAGACTAAGCATTCCTCTATAAACTGGGAATCCTACATGACCCCAAATCTGCAGGTGCAGAGATTCCTAGACTTTGTAAACACAAACACCCTGGACCAGATAGTGCACGTCTACCAGAGGTACAAACAAATTGGACCCGGCACTTACAAACCTGGGGGAATGCTGCAACACCACCACCCTCACCCCAGTGTTGTGTCCTCTCTGGTAAGGTCAGACAACAAAGCAGTCTCCTTCAAATAAAAATAAATTCTGTAATTCCAGTAAACCTGTCACAGTTAGGAATGACTCCAAGGCAAGCTACCTTTTACTAAGCAATATGTTGTCAACATTTCAAACCTCTTCAAACCCAAGTAACACAACAGCCTATGCAGAATTATACACAAACTCTGTAAAGTCATATAAATAATTCCATGAGATTGCTGTGCCTACCAGAAGAAAGCCCAAAACTAACTTACGAAACAAACCACCCTGGTGGAATCTAAAATTAAACAGGTTGTACAACAAAAGAAAAAAGTCAAAGCTAAAATTAGGCTGTGTAATACCACAAATGATAAAAACTTGCATTAAACTGAATAAACAACCGAGAAAACTAATTAAGTTCAACAAGGTAAATTTTGTGGTAAAGTTAGTGTCCCAGGCTAGTAACAATCATAAAACCTTCTTCAGATATTTTTTATTTTATTTATTTTACATTTGTTTACCGGGCTAGTCTGACTGGTATATTTCCATTTTCAAAAAAATAAGTAGCAGGTTAAACATAATTCAAGACTACATTACAGAATTCTACATACATACCCTGTAGAGAAAACAATTAAGTTGCAGTTCTAGAAATACAAAATAGAAAGGTTCTATATGTCCAAAACCTCAAAGGCACACATAACAGTGTGCCAAACTGCTGGTAAATGAAGCCACTTTCATAGGACTAGGAGATATAGAAAATCTTCTGACTGACAAATTCAGCTCCATCTTTATTCCTCACACCTCCAATGGAATATCAAAGATAACCCCTGCAACTATTAACAAGGAACATGTCTTGAAGGTGCCAAGGCCAAGAATACAGCTTGATGGGCCCCATTAACATACCAGGGTGCCTCCTAAATAGCTTGAAATGTGACTTATCAGGGTCACTGGAGTCACTATTCATCCATAGCCTCTGAAAAGGCTTTATGCCATGTAAATTGAAGACCACAACAGTCATCTCTCTACAGAAGGGTGGGCCACCAATGGACCCCAGGAACTACAGATCCATTATTCCGACTGGTCCCATATGCAAAGCCATGGAAAGAATCAAGGAAATGATCAGCAATTCCACAAGAAACCTTCAGACATTGGACCCAACCCAGTTTGGTTTACTCAAAGGCAGGCTACATCTACTGAACCTGGTGGACTTCTTTGAGAAGGTCTACAAGGCAATGAATGAAGGCAAAATGGTGCATACTGCCTACCTTGACCTAGCCAAGGCATTTGATACAATACCCCACTTAGGCATTGTAAACAAACTCATGGAATTAGTCATAAACCCCTAAGTAACATGCTGGACAGTCAGCTGTCTCGTAGATGGAACCCAGCAGGTTACCAAGAGGGTGGTTACCAGGGAGTCCTCCAGGGTTCTATGCTGGTTCAGCTTCTCTTTGGCATCTATTTCTTGGAAGTTGAGGCAAATGTCAAGGGTCTTTGCCTTACCAATTATGCAGATGACTACTACAAGCGGGGAGCAATCACAGAAACTCCCCAATTTTACAGAAAGGTCTAACAGAGACAAATAACTATTGCCAAAGTCACAAATTAAAACTCAAATCAAGAAATGCATAATAGTACCTTTTGGGAATTCAGCCACCCTGGGATACTACCTCATCAGTAAAACATGACTAAAAGCAGACACAGTAGTCAAGGACTTAGAGACTCGCATAGCAACCAACCCATGTCTACAATAGTAAGAAAATCATTCTGTCACTCAACTTGTATCAAGAGCATGGCATCCAAGTCCAGAGAAGTCATTGCACCTCTACATACAGCCTTTATCCGATTCTTCATTAAATATAACGTTCCCTTCAGTATGTACCTGATCAGGCACATGCAACAACTAGAATGTCCACAGAGATTCTTCATAAGAAGAATACAGGATGTAAACACAATGCTCTATGCAGATCAACTCAAGGCCCTATCCCTACACTCTACTTCCTACAAACTGCTGAGAAGTGATTTATGCCTGGCATACAAGACATTCTTGGATCTTGCCTTGATGGACTTTGCGCATATCTGCAAAGCAAACAGCATCAGAACTACTAGATCAAAGGATTTAAACTTTGCTTGTGATTTAAATAGGGACATGATGGAGGCCAGGTGTGTATCTCAGAGAATTCCCATTCTCTGGAATAGGCTTCCCATCATGTGAAGCAGAGCTGTTCCTAACCCTATTCAAACATAACCTGGACCAGTGGATAGAAAATCAAAAATGTACCCCCTGACTGACAACTCTGTCTATGATGGACAAAGGCAGCAGTAAAATCTTGTTCTAACATACAGCTCTTAAAACAACCTCTAAGGAAAAACAGCAAGTGGAATACATTTGGGTTGCATGGCTGGGATTACAAAGGCCCGAGTGGTCGTTAGCCTTGTATATGCCTATCAAACTATGATGACAGTGTGGACACCAGTGAGTCCTAAGGGAAACTAGTGAATGGTCAGAAGAAAAGTTGTGGCCACTACAGAATCACCCACCAGCAGCTGAGGCATTGAATGACTGAGCCCATGGTGTCAGCAAGGGCTCCCTAGTAGTTTTCTTCTTCTTAGGTACAGCAGAAGAAGCTGAAGGACCAGCAAGTGTATCCATGTTCCTGCCAAGAGAGGGGCCTTTTCACCACTAAGCACAGCTGGAAGAAATCAGTTGAAGGTAAGTTGTTACTAAAGTGTTCACAAGCACCACATACATTTAAACTTCCCCACACCAGTGCCAATAAATATCAAAAGTAAATGCACAAACAGTACATTTTTGATCCCAAATACCAAGGAATATCTTTCTTTTCCCTAGTAAGCACATCTTGATGAAGCCAGAAAGGAGGTAATTTGCCACAAAATGTATACAAACATGAACACACATCTTCCCCTAAAAATATGACTTCTCTAAAAAGGACACAAATAGTATAAAAGCAGCAGACATTACCACAGATAACTGCCAAATTAAAAATGTCCCATCTAAGCTAAAAATATCATGTCAGATGAGACATTTCTAGTATAATAAACGCAATAACAATGCTGCCTTCTTAAAGAGACTAGCTCCTTATTCTTATCAAAAAATAAAAACATACATATGACAAGAGTTCCCCAAAGGGGACATGTCTGACAGCAATGGAAGACAGGAGCCAACTACTGATCCTCTGAAGCCCAAGTGCACTATCATGGGTGGCGAGAAAGTACTGACAGTTTTTGGCACCCAGGTTGCCGTTTTCTCCTTTTGGAGCTCAAGCTACAGCTGTTATATTTTGGACAGGATATAATCCATACAGCTAACAGCTACTCCATCAGTGACACTGACAAACATATTTCTAATAATGCAGAAAGTAGGAGTCAATTCCTGCAAGGCTTCAGAAAATTAAATCAACATACTGTTCAAGATTCTAATTGCTAAAAAAAAAAAAGCCAAAATGGCAACAAACTACCAAAAGTGATACCTACTTACAGCAAATCAGTGGAGTCTCCCTGGTGAACCCCAAATTTGAATGCAACAGAAAGCCTCGGGCATATCTGATGACACTTTCCAGTAGGAGTAAAGGCCTTGTCTCCTGCAGGGGTGCCATTCGCAAACAAATAAGGCAGTTACGGAAGAACATTTTTCATCCCCTTTAAAGCCAGGAAAAGATTGCAGTAAAATCACCACCCTCCCTTCAACACGAACACTATCGCCCCTTTCAGTCCTGCAGTCTCGGCTAGTCTCAAAAGCTCTGCTGAAATGGACTAATGTTTCTTTTGGGTTAGGGATGGACATGGATAAAGATGAGCACATCCAGATGCCACTGGTCTTTGTTATGGCTCTACAAACCTTGGAAAACCTGAATTGCCTTCTGTAAGGGCAACCAGTAATGGGAATTACAACCAAACAATGACGTCAGCCAGTCATTAACTTGGATAGTTTTGCCACAAGCAGAAAGTGCAAACTGTGTGATGCTAAAAGGCTTTTCCTGAATGCCATGATAGCCTTTTCCTCCTTTGGTGCTGGCCTGGTCCAGCAAATCAAGAAGTGAAAGTGGCAGGAGCTGGAGCATACAGACCTCCACACTGGTGAGGGCCTGCTTCCTCCTTAAAAGGTAGTAGAGCAGGTTCTGGTCAGACTGGCCAAAGAGCACATCCCAAAAATGTGACCATCTAGAATTGTACTACAGCATTTCTCCTTTGGACATAGCAATGGTAGCCCTGCAATCCTATGCAGAACACTTAGTGTGCAAGCTCTAGATAAAGCATCAGCTAAAATTACAGAAGGACACATGGTATTCTATGGGCTAAGGACAGGATCTCAATAAGATCCTACTTGAGATTATCTAGGGCCTTCCCATTAAATGGGACAGGAACTGGGAAAGGCAAGCTGAATAGGCAAGCTGAATAACTGATGGCCTTGAACACCCAAGCACTAGATTCCTTGTCTGGCAACAAGATGGCAGAAGACTGTGGTACTGGGACCTATGCTGCACTGTAAATATTACAATGGAGTCAGCACAGAGATACTTAATGAGGTGGTCATCCTGTTCCTACATTGGTTTCTGAAGGGCAGCAACATTCTTCAGGGTTGACGAGCAGAACTATGGGTGCCTCCAGGATGCTGTAATAGCTCTCAGACTTCCTTCATGGATAGGATCATACAAGGTTCCTAAGGCTCCTTCCCCAGAAAATCTGCCAGACACTTCTGGATGGAATGGACTGGTCTAAGCTGCTCCTCAAAGGTCTGACAGCATCACCAAGGCAGAGTTCACCCAGAGGTGATTTATAAGGTGGGGATGGACTCTTATGCTTGTCCATTTCATAGACAGTGCTTAAAGATCATTCTAACCTTAAAAGAAACCACAAGGCAAGAAGTACCATAACTACTGCTACCTGCTGGGATATGATAAACCAAACAGCATAGGACATTCACAAATTAAGAACAAGAACTGGAACACATGCTAACCAAAGGCTGGTAAAGTAAAGACAGGCTTGTGCTGGGCCTGGTACACGTTTTAGATGGAACTCTCCCTAACATGTTACACAAACTTCCGCAAGACAAAAATTTTCTTAATAGCCCATTCATAAGACATAAGCCATAGTGTGGGGAGAAGACCAGATGACTTCTCTGACTACAGCCTGCTAGTCAGTCTGAGGAGGAAAGTTCCAGTTCAGACAACTTTTGATGCACCACTCAAAGACTTCATCTCTGGGATTATGTTGGTAACCCAAAGGCTCCCACCAATAAAATGATGAAGCAGTACAAGAGCCTTAAAACACAGATCTAAGAATGGGAACCGATGGCATACTTCCTATTTCCCAAGATTCTTGATTGAGGCCAAGAACCGCTAAAGTCTTAAGCCCTCACTAGTTGAGGATAAGCTCACAACCTGCAGGGTCTCACAGCCAGAGAGACACCAAACTTACCTCAAGAACTTTTACAGTGTGTCTCTAAATGTTTATTTTTGTGGAGATGCTCACCTTTATGCCTGGAGTTCACTATCGCTTTTTCAAAAAAGCTCTCTGAAGCCATCATCTTCACGAACTGGACAAACAACTTTTCTCTCCTTTAACACTGAGCAGGTGGGCTGAATTTGTGGCACTTCTGGCAGCTGTCAACGTTGTGGTCTTCTAGCAGTGCCACTGCATGTTTTAGCTGGTAACATGACAGCCATAGAGGCACTTATTCTGATGCTTAGTTATAAGAATGAATGACATTACAGATGGTAGCAAAGACTAATAACTTTATGACTTTGTCTCTCTGTGTACATAAAGTACTGTAATCACTGGGTGTAGCAATTTCAGTAATTAATGCTACTTTTTTCTTTTTATGGACTACAACATCTGGTACCTATTTTCTGAATGGTTGTTAATGGGTGATCCAATGCGATATAAACTTCACTATTCTCTATAATGCTTTGTGGCACGTCTCCAATGTTTCCAGGTTTCCAGTGCTTCTCATCTACTTCAATATTGTAATGTTTGCACAGTCTTGCACAATCTTTAATGCAACAGTTTTGCCACATTATTATGCCTTTCAGTACAGGGGCCCTCTACAATTAGTGCAAAACCCCCCAGCAGCAAGATGTGACACTACTTCTTGTTCTGTTTTACAGAACCTGCATTTATCTGTTTCTCGCACATGTTCAATGGACTAAACCAACATGTTTACCACTGTTTCGTAGTCACTGTAATGTAACTGATCAATTTAGGATGCATCTTATACATCTGTAGGCAATCTTTCAACTGTGAATGTGGGATGCTATCAAATATATATATTTTTTTGTCATCTCTCCATGCCACACTTAGATTCTTCCCCTTTTTACAATTCTCCATTATGATTTTATTTTGCAATAAATGATCTTTTGTTCCATAGGACTTCCATTTGTTACCATTTTGTTCTACTGCCATGATTGAGTTTTGTAAATGGCCATCAATTCTGTCAGCATCAATTTCAGTATATATTTTATACACTGTTGGAAGGCAAGTTATTGGTCTACAGTTTTTAGGATGGCTTGTAGGTTCACTTTTAAGGAGTATAATTTTTCCCGTTGTTAACTAGGTTGGTGTCTGTTCACGATACACAAATAAATAGTTCTTACTCAAGAATAAATCTTTGTATAAAGATGTTAAGAGTTTTATCCAGAAGTAGGTACTACATCTAGGCTGTTGGTTTTCCATTTACGAGTTTTTCTTTGCCCGTTACTTCATCCCATTTCATATCTTGTACATTTGAATTTCTTAGCATTTTTTTTACTACTTCTATCCATTCAGATAGCAGACGTCTAACATTTTGTTAGAATCGTTGTTATATTTCACAGGGTCTTAACATTCCTTAAAAATGGTTTATTTCATTTACTGGTGGTATCTCTATTCATTTTGCTTTGTTTCCCAACTCTTTATAAACTTTTGGGGGTTCATTAATAAATAGCTTATTTTGTACTTTTCGTTTAGGTTTATCTACATATCTTACGTTTTTCTGCCTGTGACAATATTTTTATTTTATTTGCAATAGTGTATGACAGATCCTGGTCTGTTCCGATATTGGGGGTTGCTTTTATCACATCTATCTTTCTAAGTATTTTTGTTGATCTGTCCATCTTCTGTACTCTAACAGTGACACTTCTTGTCTTAACTGCTTTATAGTTTTCTTTATTCGATGCTTCGATGAGGGCATTTCTTCCTTTCTTTTCACTTATTGCTTTGCAGTTTTGTGGTAACACTATCTGTTATTAATTTAGTTGCACAGTAATGCATCTTATTTAAGGCTGTTATATCACATGAATTTCTGTTGATAGTCTTGATTACTGTGTTTCTCTGTTTTAGCAGACTAATATTCTGTGTCTTATTTACTTTCTGTAATCTATTTCTTTCATCGAGCTTAAAAAGTCTTTTAATGTACATTAAATTAAGCAACAATTCCCTTAGATCATGGTCTTCTAAACTGAGTGCACATTCTTTGCTCTCTATTTCCTGTTGGCATTCTACAGACAGTTATAGAACATATTTTTCTTGGTAACTTTCTTACTACTACTGACTGTTGATAGTTGCTAACATGTTTTTAGTTTTGTGTAATGTCTTTCTGTTTGTACCTTGGAGCTTTTCTCCCCGGGCCTCCACTGAAAATGGACATGTATCCAGTCTAACTATCCCGGTCAACAAATGTAAAATAAATAAATAAAATCTTCCTGTGACATTCTCTTCAACTGTATCCAGTGTCATTCATTGCTCATTTACATGGGAGCTCATTGGCCTATCACTCCACAACACTGGCTGCATCAGAGTTGACAGTTTCCTGCGTCTTCTCTTGCTGTGCAACTCCAGCCAAAGTTTTCTACTAGTTTGCTACTGAAGACCCTGGATTTTCCTAGTCAGGAACCTCTGTGCTCTCTCCAGCTGCTGCATGTGCTTGACAAAGTACATGCTGAAGGAGGCATTGTACTTGATAATGGGTCTGATAAGGGAGGAGATGTTATGACCTCCTTGTTCCTGGATGAAATACCCTTACTTATGAGGTGGGCCATGTAGAAAGCCTTCAGTACAGCAGAGGCAACGTGGTGGTCAAAAGTCAGGTTGCTAATCAACCTGGGTGCCCAAGTCCCTCATGACTGCTTTCATGCTTATCACATTGTTATTAATGTGATAATTAGTTGGGATGCCATTTTCCCCAAAGGGGATAATGATGCACTTCTTGGCACTCAGTTTGAGGTCATGCTCCTGGCACTACTCATTAGTTTTGGTAAGGCCCTCTTGGAGGATGTTCACATCACTACATGAATTTAAGATAACACCAGGTTTGCAGTCATCTGCAAAGATGGTCAGCCACAGACCACTGGTTTTGGTTTGCACCTCAGAAAAGTAGATCTTAAACAGTAGAGGACCCAAGACCGATCCTTGGGGTACACCACTCATTACAGGTCTACCAATAGAGATAGAACCCACTCAGTCAAAATAGGGGAAGCCATCAGTGACCAATTTAGCTACCCATCTGTAACATATGGGTTGATGCCTAGCTGGGAGAGTTTATCTATTATGCTTGAGTGGGGAACAGTGTTGAAGGTTTTGGCTAGGTCAGCGTAGAGGGTGTGCACCACCTTCCCCTTGTCCGTGGCTTTGGTGACTGTTTCAAAGAAGCTAACCAAGTTTAATAGGCATGGTCTCCCTTTGACAAAACCCAACTGTGTCAGGTCAATCATTTGGGGGTTGCTAATGTCCTTGTTTATAAGGTCCATGATAATGCGCTCCATGGCCTTGCAGACCATGCTATTTAGGCTGATGGGCCTGTAACTGCCTTGGTCAGTGGATGCTCCACCTTTGTGTAGACGGATGACGGTGGCTGCTCTCCATTCGGCTGGGATGAAGCCAGTGCTCAGGCTTTGGTTGAACTGGCTACCTAATGGAGAGGAAAAGCTCATGCCTGCGTTCATGTAGGATGCTGGCAGGGATGTTGTTGGGTCCCATAGAGACTATATATTTTGCCTTTGAGAGGGCATTAAAGACCTGCTCTGTGGTGATGAGGGGAGGGAGGCAGGTGCTGGGGGGACAGGGGGTGAAGTTTTCACTGAACCTGTCTGCCAGCAGGTGGGCTACATCTACGGTGTTTGTGTATGTAGTGTTCTTGGCCACCAGTTCAGAGCAGATTTGCGTGTTACCTTTGAGATTGCGGACATATGTGAATAAAGCCTTGTGACTGTCCTTAGTGGATATAGCCAATTTGGATTAAAAATTAGCCTTAGAGGACTTCACCAGTGACTTTATCTGCTTGTTCAGACAAAGGAGACATTGCGTCCAACTCGGCACCTACTACTCCTTGGTCCTGGACAGCAATTTTTTCCTTTTATAATAGAGTCTGTTTATTGCTGCTGTCCACCAGACAAGTTAATTCTTCCTTGAGGAAGATGATTTGGTCCTGTCATGTATTGCTGAGTCCATACAGCTATGTAGGTGCTCATATAGTTTTCTGGTGTAGGCTTGGACATAATTATTACTGTGACCTTATTTTTTGAATTGTGAAATGTTCCATATCTCAGTATCTTTCCCTGTATTTCTCCACAAATATCCTTGCTGCTGCTTTTTGATTCAATTAGTTTTACTTTCTCCTTTGCCTTACTATTGCACCATATTCACTCTCTTTCTTTCCCATGTCCTGTTCTTCGGATGTCTCTCTTCCCACCTGTTTCTCCTTAATCTGGGGACTCATTGTCCTATTATGCTGTGACATAACCTGTGTTAAACTTTCTACACTAAATCCTTCACTTCACAGGTATTCCATAACTTCAACTTCTATTTGTTTAACTTTTACTTTACTAATCTTCCATTCCACTTCCCCCTTTGTGATCTTATTCTTTTATGCTGTAAAATTGTCCATATTTGCGTGGCTTTGCCTGTATTTTTCTTCAATTATCTTTGGAGCTGTACTGATTAGTTCGTTCTCCTTTGTATAAACACTTCACCATATTAGATCTCTTTTTGCCTTCCAATTTCCATGTTTCATTTTTATGCCTCTCAAAAATCGCCATGTTTTGTTCTTTATATTTTTGTACTTCCTCTGTCACTTTTTCCAAGCAGCCCAAAATTTTTGTCTATGTAATTTTTCTCATGGATCTGTTGTATTAATGAACACAAATTTGCATTTGAAGCTTTTGACAATTTTTCTTGTGCAAGTATTTTTCTTTTCTCTAATTTCTCTCAACCTTCTTGTTTACCTTCTTTCTGGAAATTCTGGGCTTCTTGCATAATGGTAACAATACACCATTTCTTTCTTATCCTCACTAGTCCACTCTATCATCCTTAGGACTTTTTTGGACTGCCAGTTTTGTGAATTACTACTTCCTTCTACAACAGAGTGACCGCTCCCTGAGCCTGACCCAATCCCATTTTCTGAATGAATATGTGTCTTGAGGATTCTACAATGTCATTTTTTTCCAGTCTTGGCACAAGTGCGCCATACCAGGATTGGGCACTTTTATCCTGGGACTTGTGCACCCAGCTCTATTTTTGATTTTTTATCACAACTCTGTCATGACATATATTACATAAAATACAGTTTATATATCAGTGTCGTCTTGGTCAGATTTTGTGAAAACAGGGTCCACCACATGAAGGTACTCACCAAGACTTGAGAATGAATTCAGTTCCAGCAATACTTGTCTCCTTTTCTTGCTGATTTTATCATCTCTCCATTCTGAACCCACACATCATCAGTATGAATGAACACATGACCCTAAAAGCAGGATTTTGCTGAAATAAATCAAATTAGGACTGCTGAAAAAGAAATACCCAGCCTAGTTTGAATATCAGGTCATATGGTTTCCAGTAAGTAAAATCTGGAAAAGATGGCAGTGCCCAAATGGGTCTCATCTCTTTACTGAGGCCCTGGCATTACCGACATGATGCACAGTGTATGAAAACTTTGATGCCAACAGGTAAACTTTTCCCACAGAAGCCAGTCTGAGAAGCAAAAGTACTTGATGCAGCAAATTTGGGTTTTTTTCCCCTCTGGATGCAGGTAAGACATCCAAGAATCTTGAAAAGGTTACTGCTGCAGGGGAAGAATCTCTGAAAGTTTGAAACCTCTGAGTTCTGGGAAGGGGAAAGAATACTGCAGTACCAAAGAAGAAATTTCACAGTCACGATGAACCAAGAAAAATCTAACATTTATTTGTCTCTTAACAGTGAGAGCAATGGGGTCCCACAAAGACTACTGATGCTTATGTTAGTGAATTAAAGAATCACATAAAATTATGAATCTGATGAGCTGCATGATTCATCAGAACTAAACAGAATCATGTAACATAAGAAAATATCAAACAAAAAGCAGACAGCCGAGAGACATATATTTAGCATTAAATTAAGTAAAATAAAGGTACTGCTCAATGCACAGCAATAGAGATTTCACCTTTACAATTAATGGTTTTAACTGAGGTTTTAGACTGTACAATTCATGGAATTAAACTAAGGTTTTAAAATTGTACAAAGCTGCATATGAAACAAAGAAGTAGAAAAAAGGAGGCATGAGTCAACAGGATGAAATGGCTGAGTAGTGAACCATTAAAAAACATAAACCAGTCTGAAATTAAATAAGGTTAATGGCTCACTGTGGAAAAAAACTGAATATACTTAAATGTTTCAATTTTTACAATCCTAACTTACCAGCATCCCAGTAAGTAAGTTTTTGGGTTTATTTTTTTTAACCCTGAATGCCCTCATAGGGGGTAGATATCCTTTGCATGATCTTGTTTTCCTGTAAAGCTACGTTTTACCCATAATGTGGCGTAAGGTCACAACTGATGAGATTACTTAGCCTTCATCTCTCTGGTCAAATTACAATTCCATTTACTTAGAATGGTAGTACTGAGAATTACTGTTAACTGTGAGACTCCCCAATATAAAAGTGTCAGCGCCTGAGTCAAAGTGATTCTTAGTGGTTTCCTATGTTACTCCCATCTGTGTGTTGCACAATCTTCAAAAACTGTTTGCAGAAATACGAAGAAACAGGTGAAATAACACTATTTTTTCAATACTAAAATTTTGTGAATTTCAGGTTCCGTCTTCTTTCCACGAGTCTGACAGTGGCTTTGGGATGGTCTTTTATCTTGCTGGTATAAAAAATATTACATCTGAGTGCATTTCTGCTTATCTTGCTAGAGCTCCATTTGTGCCTGACAGAGAGGGTTTCTTAAACAATCTGAATTACAGAGCTACACAAGTATTTTTTTGCACTTTAGCTGTTCAGTGCTACTTATCAGTACTGCACTGTTTTCTATTTATTTTCGTAACAGTACTGCACTAGTTGACTGCACTGATTTTATTTATTTGTCTGACTGAATTATTTACTTTTCTGTGAATCTATTTATATATTTTCTGATCTCTGGTTGAATTTTTGTTCTCCCACACAACTGCTGTTGTGTTCCTATAGTTTGTGGCTTTTGCTGTTGACAGGTCCTACTGTAAATTTGATAAGGGACACTCTTCCCAGTCCCATCTCATAAGCTCATTCGACCCAATACACAGATCATTTGGGAAGGTCAAACCCCTTAGTTTCCTAACCTTGAATTTTCTTCTGTTCCTCCTTTCTCCCTTCTCCACTTTACTAACAAAAAAGAAAAAAAAAACACTTTATTTAGCTTCTTTTACTGTATTTGTGTTTTTCCTCCTGCTCTATTACTTCATCTTGCTTTTTCTGCTACTTGCTGCGGCTTGTTCTCTAAAGCGTTGTTGAACGGCATCTTTTCTGTTGCATTTGTTACTGCTTGTTTATAACCTGTTTAAATTGCAAGTACTATTCTGAGCCTCTTAATTTTGGTTTAAGTACTTGGTCTTTAGGCTTACCCCTTAGCTCTCCTTGGCCTCTCTCTCAGAGTCTGAGAAATATGGATGGACAATTTCCTACAGTTTCTCCTGCCAGTCTGGTTGATATGGGCATCCTGAGACAGTGTAGCAACTGCTTTATGTACATGGATAACCACCTACTCCTACCACCTAGACACACAATTTTCAGGAGATGCAATTACATTAGGAACCTAGAGTCTATGCTCACTCCCTCACAAGCCAGTATTACCTGGCACTGAGAAGGTTGTCAACACAATCACTCACCTCAAACATGACCCACACCTACACAACACACAATCACATATGTGGAGATCCTCAACAAAAATATACCCAAACAAAGGAGACCTCCAAGGCAAAAACATAAGCGATCTCCACAGCCCTCCACACCACATACCATGCAAAGTTCACACACCTGTGTCTCAACACCACTAAGGCTTAACCAGAAACCCAATATATTATAGTCATAAGAGACTCCATTGTGAGACACACTGTGCCTCTCACCAGGCTGGATAAGGAGAAAGTCACGGTTAGTTGTCGGTCAGGGGCCAGAATCCACATCACACACGCACTCAAGTCTCTCAATAACAGGTACTGTTATGACTCGGTCATAGTCCATGCTGGTGTGAATGACTTGAGATGTACCTCCCTAGACTATATGAAGAAAGACCAGATCGAACTGGCTGAATGTGTGTCCCAGGCAAGTATGCCCCTAGACTTAGGCAGCATTCTATTGTCACCCAGAAGAATGCCTCAATATAAACAGAAAATGACTGACTAACAATTGGCTTAGTTTCTGCTGTCATTCCAGGAGGATCCACGACCTGACAGCCTGGGAAGAGGAGATCGACAGACCACAATGTTTTGCTAGAGATAGACTGCATCTGTCTCACTAGGGCTTCAGGCTTTTGGCAAAGGCACTTGCCTCCCCCACAGTATCTTTTTTAGAAAAAGTGATGAAGTTAAAACTACTAACATAAAAATTTCAACAAAACACAAATTAAAGGTCAAGCTGCTAAATGCTAGAAGTCTAAACATGAAACTGCACTCATTGCAAGCATTCTTAACCCAGGAAAATGCTGACATCTGTACAGCCACAGAAACCTGGATCAAAGCTGCGGAGAGCACCCCAGCCATAACTGGGGTTACTCATCCCATCATACATTCATACACTAGACTGTCAGTAGTAAAGCCAAAAGACGTGGAGTTTCAATATACATTAAAGACATACACATCTCCAGGCTGGTCAAACAATAAGACACACATGAGACACTCCAGGTGCAGTTAACCACTGACAAGACCTCTGTAGAAATCATAGCTAGCTACTGGCCCCCAAACCTGACTCAAGATGCCCAATCTGCCTATCTAGACATCTTTGAATCTCTCAAGATTCAACCCTTTACCCTGATACTGGGTGACTTCAACCACCCAAACATAGACTGGAAGAACTACTCATGCCAGAACACAAATGCCCAGAGATTACTCACTTTTGTCAATGCAAATGCTTTGGAACAGCTAGTCGATAAGTCATCATCTCCCCAATCCCCCTCTAGCTAGGGTCAAACAAAAAAACTTCTCCAAAGCTGATTTTAGCCTCCTGAGGGATGGCATAAACAGCTTTGCAGCCTCCTTCCCCTCTCTAGGGAGTGGCACCAGTATCCAAAAAGTACAGTTGTGTACACTTACCATAAATGTAGATGTTCGAGTGTATTCACTGTTGCAGTCATTACATTTGGGTAATCTGCTGGCAGGTTGCCCTCAGTCGGCCTGATTAACAAAGTCTTGCGTCTTGTGTCAGCTGCTGTCCCTTCTTCCATGATGTCAGGTCGTCAGAGGTATAAAACATGCAGCCAACGTCATTACATTAGTTTTTCTTGCCCCAGATGTCAGGTGCCTCCCAAATGGGGAGCAAATAAAATTAAAAAACACAAAAAATACACCTCCAACCAAAAGCAAATACACCAAAAGGGCTTTTAAACATAGTGAAAGAAAGTACAGGTATAGCCAGAGAAAATTAGGGGGCTGGAGGGTAACCAGGACTGCAACAGTGACTACACTCGAACATCTACATTTATGGTAAGTGTACACAACTGTACTATGTTCTTCGTGTTTCACTGTTGCAGTCATTACATTTGGGTAGATTCCCAAAGCTATGGTTGGGTGGAGGGAATTATACAGCATTAGGACCAGCTATAAGGCCCTGCAGGACAGCAGTGGAAAGCCAGCCGGATTTAGAGAAAAGAGGCAAATGGTAATGTTTGGTGAAAGTATGAACTGAGCTCCAGGTAGCACTTCTAGAATGTCCCTGGTAGAAACACCTCTGAGAAAGCCTGTTGAAGTAAATGCAGCCCTGGTGGAATGGGATCTGATCCCCTGGAGGACAGTTTTTCCATGGTGCTTATAGCAGACACGAATACAATGGCTTATCCATTTGGAAATGGTTTGCTTTGAAATAGCCTTTCCCCTCTGCCCCTGCAGCAAATGCCACCAGCAGTTGTTCAGATTTTATTTGAGATTTAGTCCTGCTTAAGTAAAATCTAAAATCTAAGTTGTCTGTGTACATCCAATGAATGCAGAATCCGCTCTCCTTTTTTCTGTGGATTGGGAAAGAAAGTTGGTAAATGAATGGTCTGATTAAGAGCCGCACTGGATACCACCTTAGGCATGAAGGATGGATTGGTTCTGAGAGATACCCTGTCCGCATGAAAAATGGTGAAAGGTTCCGCTGCCATAAGAGCCTGTAATTTGGAAATCCTTCTAGCTGAAGTGACTGCTTAAAAGGAAAGCTGTTTTCTAGGAGAGAAATTTTAAGTCTGAAGTAGCAGCTGGCTCGAAAGGAGGGAGAGTGAGTTTCTCCAATACAAAATTGAGGTCCCAGGCAGGGGTTGGAGCTCTCCTGGGTGGTCTTAAGTTTTTGCCCCCTCTGAGATACTGCTTTAGCAGAGGATGAGAGAAGAGGAGAGGCTCTGTGTTGTAATGAGCTGAAATGGCTGAGGCATGGATTTCTATGGAAGAAAAGGACAGGCCCTTGTGAAGCATCTCAGTTAAGTATTGCAAAATCTGAGGAATGTTGGGCACTGCTGTGCTTATCCCTTGAGATTGATTCCAGGCAAAAAATCTTTTCCATTTGTCAGCATAAGATTTTCTACTAATAGGTCTTCTCGCTTTCAAAATGACATCCACCACAGGTTTGCTGAGGGATGCTAAAGGTGAATTTAGTTGATTAGCCACGCTGCAAGATTCAAAGTTTGGAGCGAAGTGTGCAAAGTTTGGTTGTTCTGCTGAGACAGTAAGTAAGGTGTTTGAGGCAGGTGCCACGGTGGAAGGTGTGACACTGCGCAGGAGTGGGTGCCAGTGTTGGCGAGGCCAGTCTGGAGCAATCAAAATCATTTTTGGTTTTCCTGTTTGACTTTTAGTAGAACTTTGAAGAGTAAAGGTAGAGGGGTAAGGCATAGACTGATAGGTTTTTCCAGCTGAAGGACAGAGCATCCACTTTCCAGGCTTGTTTGTGATGAGTTCTTGTGCAAAATTTGTCCAACTGATAGTTCTGGGGTGAGGCAAAAAGATCTATGTCTGGGCTCCCCCATTTGTGTGTCAACATGTTGAAAATCCGTGGTTCCAGTTTCCATTCGTGAGGGTCCATGAGATTTCTGCTTAGTTCGTCTGTCAGAGTATTCAGCTTTCCTGGCAGGAATTGAGCTTGTAGTTGTACTTGATAGGTCAAGGCAGTGTTCCACAATGCCATGGCTAGTCTGCAAAGGGGGTAGGAGTGCATACCCCCTGCTTGTTTAAGTACCACATAACCGTGGTGTTGTCCGTCTTTATCAGCAATTGTCTTGGATGAAGGTAGTCCTTGATGGCTGTCAGTGCATTCTGTACAGCTAGCATTTCTTTTTGATTGACATGAAGGTGCATTTGATTTGGATTCCATTTGCCCTGAATGCACTTCCCTGCCAGATAAGTCCCCAAGCATAGTCTGATGTGTCTGTAGTTAGGGTTTGGGCACCAGGGGGATGGTGTGAATGACAGTCCCTTGTTTTGGTGGCAGTCCTCTGCAAACCATAGGAACTCTCATTGCAGGCAAGGTATGATAGGAATCATTGTTCCCAGGCTGTGACAATGTTGACGCCATAAACTTAAGTGCCACTGAAGTTTCCTCATATGCAGTCTTGCATATGGAATTAGAAGAATGCAGGAGGCCATGAAACCCAAGGCTTGCAGAATTTGTCCTGCAGATAGCAGGGTTTTTGTGGCCACCTGTTTGAAGTAAGTCACCAAATTAATTTGCTTTTCTGGTGTAAGGAAAGCCATCTGGGCAGGTGTATTCAAGGTTGCACCCAGGAATGTAATTTTTTGAGAGGGTACCAGTTGTAATTTCTTTTCATTTATGGTGCACCCTAGACAAGTTAGAACCCTTTTTACAAATGCCAGATGTTTTAGAAGAATGTCCTAGTTTTCTGCCTGAATTAGACAATCGTCCAAGTATGGACATATTTGAATATTTCTTTGCCTGCAAAATGCAATTACTGGAGCCAGACACTTTGTAAAGACCCTGGGCGCAGTACATATGCCAAAGAGTAGTGCAGAGAACTGGTAATGCAAGTAGCCTGCTTTGAAGCGGAGGTATCTTCTGCAAGATTCCCTGATTGAGATATGCAGGTAAGCCTCTCTTAAATCTAGAGTAGCCAACCAGGCATCTTTGCCTAGCATAGGAAGTAACTGGTGAAGAGTCAGCATCTTGAATTTTGGAATGTCCAGAAAGGTGTTTAGAGTAGATAAGCCCAGAACTGGATGCCATGATTGGTCTTTTCTGGGTACCAGGAAAAGTCTTGAATAGAAACCTTGTCCCTTTTCCTCTTCTGGTACTGGTTGAATAGCCCCCATGCTCATGAGGGAAAGTACTTGCTTCTGGGCTTCTGTCCACTGATTTGGGGGCAGGTCTGGCCATCCGTTTGGAATTGGCATCATGTGGAAATGAAATCTGTATCTCTGGGATATTATATTTAAAACGCATTTGTCCTGGGTTATAAGTTGCCAGTTTTCCCTCCAAAGGGGTGGCTAAAGTGCTTGGTAAGTGTAAAGGGAAGTCATTGAGACTGCTTACCATAGGGAGGTGCCTTGTTGTTTCCAGATTTGGAAGAGGAGGCACCCCATTGTTTTTTTCTGAAAGTCCCTTGGGACTGAAACCTGGTGCCTTTGGAATATCTGGGTTTGACTAGAGTGTCTCTCGAAGGAACTGGAAAGGACCAGTTCTTAGTAGGCCAGTGCCTACTAAATTTTGGAGGTTGCACCTGTAAGAAATCTTTCACAGTTTGCACAGATTTAGCTTTATCTTCCATCTTTTTTAGAACTTCTTCAGCCTTAATACTAAAGGGATGGTCCTGTTGTAAAGGAGCATCCAACAATTTTATTTTAACATGATCAGGCAGAGTTTGCTCTTTGAGCCAAGCATGCCTTCTTACACAGACCCAGTTACAGCAGCCCTGCAATTGGAAAGTATGTTTTCCAACTTGTTCAGCTGAATGCAATAGATCCTGTAAAGTTAGTGTCCCAGGCTAAGAACAACCATAAGACCTTCTTCAGATATGTCCAAAACCTCAAAGGCACACACAACAGTGTGCCAAACTGCTGGTACATGAAGCCACCTTCACAGGACTAGGAGATATAGAAAATCTTCTGACTGACAAATTCAGCTCCATCTTTATTCCTCACACCTCCCGTGGAATATCAAAGATAACCCCTCCAACTATTAACAAGGAACATGTCCTGAAGGTGCTAAGGCCAAGAATACAGCTTGATGGGCCCTATAAAGATACCAGGGTGCCTCCTAAATAGCTTGAAATGTGACTTATCAGGGTCAATGGAGTCACTATTTATCCACAGCCTCCGAAAAGGCTTTATGCCATGTAAATTGAGGACCACAACAGTCATCTCTCTACAGAAGGGTGGGCCACCAATGGATCCCAGGAACTACAGATCCATTATTCTGACTGGTCCCATATGCAAAGCCATGGAAAGAATCAAGGAAATGATCAGCAATTCCACAAGAAACCTTCAGACATTGGACCCAACCCAGTTTGGTTTACTCAAAGGCAGGCTACATCTACTGAACCTGGTGGACTTCTTTGAGAAGGTCTACAAGGCAATGAATGAAGGCAAAATGGTGCATACTGCCTACCTTGACCTAGCCAAGGCATTTGATACAATACCCCACTTAGGCATTGTAAACAAACTCATGGAATTAGTCATAAACCCCTAAGTAATCTGCTGGACAGTCAGCTGTCTCGTAGATGGGACCCAGCAGGTTACCAAGAGGGTGGTTACCAGGGAATCCTCCAGGGTTCTGTGCTGGTTCAGCTTCTCTTTGGCATCTAGTTCTTGGAAGTTGAGGCAAATGTCAAGGGTCTTTGCCTTACCAATTATGCAAATGACTACTACAAGCAAGGAGCAATCACAGAAACTCCTCAATTTTACAGAAAGTTCTAACAGAGACAAGCAACTGTTGCCAAAGTCACAAATTAAAACTCAAATAAAGAAATGCATAATAGTACCTTTTGGGAATTCAACCATCCTGGGATACTACCTCATCAGTAAAACATGACTAAAAGCAGACACAGTAGTCAAGGACTTAGGGACTCGCATAGCAACCAACCCGTGTCTACAATAGTAAGAAAATCATTCTGTCACTCAACTTGTAAGCAAGAGCATGGCATCCAAGTCCAGAGAAGTCATTGCACCGCTACATACAGCCTTTATCCGATTCATCATCGAGT
Organism: Protopterus annectens; assembly: GCF_019279795.1. Taxonomy (NCBI): domain Eukaryota; kingdom Metazoa; phylum Chordata; order Ceratodontiformes; family Protopteridae; genus Protopterus; species Protopterus annectens. The sequence continues at coordinate 1,172,949,039 of NC_056735.1, forward strand.
ATAACGTTCCCTTCAGTATGTACCTGATCAGGCACATGCAACAACTAGAATGTCCACAGAAATTCTTCATAAGAAGAATACAGGATGTAAACACAATGCTCTATGCAGATCATCTCAAAGCTCTATCCCTGCACTCTATTTCCTACAAACTGCTGAGAAGTGATTTATGCCTGGCATACCAGACATCCTTGGATCCTGCCTTGATGGACCTTGTGCATATCTGCAAAGCAAACAGCATCAGAACTACTAGATCAAAGGATTTAAACTTTGCTTGTGATTTAAATAGGGACATGATGGAGGCCAGGTGTGTATCTCAGAGAATTCCCATTCTCTGGAATAGGCTTCCCATCATGTGAAGCAGAGCTGTTCCTAACCCTATTCAAACATAACCTGGACCAGTGGATAGAAAATCAAAAATGTACCCCGACTGACAACTCTGTCTATGACGGACAGAGGCAGCAGTAAAATCTTGTTCTAACATACAGCTCTTTAAACAACCTCTAAGGCAAAACAGCAAGTGGAATACATTTGGGTTGCATGGCTGGGATTACAAAGGCCCCAGTGGTCGTTAGCCTACTATATGCCTATCAAACTATGATGACAGTGTGGACACCAGTGAGTCCTAAGAGAAACTACTGAATGGTCAGAAGAAAAGTTGTGGCCACTACAGAGTCACCCACCAGCAGCTGAGGCATTGAATGACTGAGCCCATGGTGTCAGCAAGGGCTCCCTAGTAGTTTTCTTCTTCTTAGGTACAGCAGAAGAAGCTGAAGGACCAGCAAGTGTATCCATGTTCCTGCCAAGAGAGGGGCCTTTTCACCACTAAGCACAGCTGGAAGAAATCAGTCTAACGTAAGTTGTTACTAAACTGTTCACAAGCACCACATATATTTAAACTTCCCCACACCAGTGCCAATAAATATCAAAAGTAAATGCACAAACAGTACATTTTTGATCCCAAATACCGAGGAATATCTTTCTTTTCCCTAGTAAGCACATCTTGATGAAGCCAGAAAGGAGGTAATTTGCCACAAAATGTATACAAGCATGAACACACATCTTCCCCTAAAAATATGATTTCTCTAAAAAGGACACAAATAGTATAAAAGCAGCAGACTTTACCACAAATAACTGCCCTAATTAAAAATGTCCCATCTAAGCTAAAAATATCATGTCAGATGAGACATTTCTAGTATAATAAACGCAATAACAATGCTGCCTTCTTAAAGAGACTAGCTCCTTATTCTTATCAAAAAATAAAAACATACATATGACAAGAGTTCCCCAAAGGGGACATGTCTGACAGCAATGGAAGACAGGAGCCAACTACTGATCCTCTGAAGCCCAAGTGCACTATCATGGGTGGTGAGAAAGTACTGACAGTTTTTGGCACCCAGGTTGCTGTTTTCTCCTTTTGGAGCTCAAGCTACAGCTGTCATATTTTGGACAGGATATAATCCATACAGCTAAAAGCTACTGCATCAGTGACACTGACGAACATATTTCTATTAATGCAGAAAGTAGGAGTCAGTTCCTGCAAGGCTTCAGAAAATGAAATCAACATACTGTTCAAGATTCTAATTGCTAAAAAAAAAGCCAAAATGGCACCAAACTACTAAAAGTGATACCTACTTACAGCAAATCAGTGGAGTCTCCCTGGTGAACCCCAAATCTGAATGCAACAGAAAGCCTCTGGCTATCTGATGACACTTTCCAGTAGGAGTAAAGGCCTCGTCTCCTGCAGGGGTGCCATTTGCAAACTAATGTACTTTATGTGTTGACTGACATCAAAGCAAGTCAGTTACAGAAGAACATTTTTCATCCCCTTTAAAGCCAGGAAAAGATTGCAGTAAAATCACCACCCTCCCTTCAACACAAACACTATTGTCCCTTTCAGTCCTGCAGTCTCAGCTAGTCTCAAAAGCTCTGCTGAAATGGACTAATGTTTCTTTTGGGTTAGGGATGGACATGGATAAAGATGAGCACATCCAGATGCCACTGGTCTTTGTTATGGTTCTACAAACCTCGGAAAACTTAAAAGAATAGCTTTCTGTAAGGGCAACCAGTATAATGGGAATTACAACCAAACAATGATGTCAGCCAGACATTAACTTGGATAGTTTTGCCACAAGCAGAAAGTGCAAACTGTGTGATGCTAAAAGGCTTTTCTTGAATGCCATGATAGCCTTTTCCTCCTTTGGTGCTGGCCTGGTCCAGCAAATCAAGAAGTGAAAGTAGAAGGAGCTGGAGCATACAGACCTCCACACTGGTGAGGGCCTGCTTCCTCCTTAAAAGGTAGTAGAGCAGGTTCTGGTCAGACTGGCCGAAGAGCACTTCCCAAAAATGTGACCATCTAGAATTGTACTACAGCATTTCTCCTTTGGACGTAGCAATGGTGGTCCTGCAATCCTATGCAGAACACTTGAGTGTGCTAGCTCTAGATAAAGCATCAGCTAAAATTACAGTAGGACACATGGTATTCTCCGGGCTAAAGACAGGATCTCAACAAGATCCTACTTGAGCTTATCTAGGCCTTCTCATTAAATGGGACAGGAACTGGGATAGGCAACCTGAATAACTGATGGCCTTGAACACCCAAGCACTAGATGCCTTGTCTGGCAACAAGATGGCAGAAGACTGTGGTACTGGGACCTATGCTGCACTGTAAATATTACAATGGAGTCAGCACAGAGATACTTAATGAGGTGGTCATCCTGTTCCTACATTGGTTTCTGAAGGGCAGCAACATTCTTCAGGGTTGACGAGCAGAACTATGGGTACCTCCAGGATGCTGTAATAGCTCTCAGACTTTCTTCATGGATAGGATCATACAAGGTTCCTAAGGCTCCTTCCCCAGAAAATCTGCCAGACACTTCTGGATGGAATAGACTGGTCTAAGCTGCTCCTCAAAGGTCTGACAGCATCACCAAGGCAGAGTTCACCCAGAGGTGATTTATAAAGTGGGGATGGACTCTTGTGCTTGTCCATTTCATAGACAGTGCTTAAAGATCATTCTAACCTTAAAAGAAACCACAAGGCAAGAAGTACCATAACTACTGCTACCTGCTGGGATATGATAAACCAAACAGTATAGGACATTCACAAATTAAGAACAAGAGCTGGAACACATGCTAACCAAAGGCTGGTAAAGTAAAGACAGGCTTGTGCTGGGCCTGGTACACGTTTTAGATGGAACTCTCCCTAACATGTTACACAAACTTCCACAAGACAAAAATTTTCTTAATAGCCCAGTCATAAGACATGAGCCATAGTGTGGGGAGAAGACCAGATGACTTCTCTAACTACAGCCTGCTAGTCAGTCTGAGGAGGAAAGTTCCAGTTCAGACAACTTTTGATGCACCACTCAAAGACTTCATCTCTGGGATCATGTTAGTAACCCAAAGGCTCCCACCAATAAAATGATGAAGCAGTACAAGAGCCTCAAAACACAGATATAAGAATGGGAACCGATGGCATACTTCCTATTTCCCAAGATTCTTGAATGAGGCCAAGAACTGCTAAAGTCTTAAGCCCTCACTAGTTGAGGATAAGCTCACAACCTACAGGGTCTCACAGCCAGACAGACACGAAACTTAACTGAAGAACTTTTACACTGTGTCTCTAAATGTTTATTTTTGTGGAGATGCTCACCTTTATGCCTGGAGTTCACTATCGCTTTTTCAAAAACTCTCTGAAGCCATCATCTTCACGAACTGGACCAACGTTTCTCTCCTTTAACACTGAGCAGGTGGGCTGAATTTGTGGCACTTCTGGCAGCTGTCAACGTTGTGGTCTTATTGCGGTGCCACTGCACTTTTTAGCTGGTAACATGACAGCCATAGAGGCACTTATTCTGATGCTTAGTTATAAGAATGAACGACATGACTTTGTCTCTCTATGTACATGAAGTACTGTAATCACTGGGTGTAGCAATTTCAGTAATTAATGCTACTTTTGTTTTCTTTTTATGGACTACAACATCTGGTACCTATTTTCTGAATGGTTGTTAATGGGTGATCCAATGCGATATAAACTTCACTATTCTCTATAATGCTTTGTGGCACGTCTCCAATGTTTCCAGGTTTCCAGTGCTTCTCAGCTACTTCAACATTGTAATGTTTGCACAGTCTTGCACAATCTTTAATGCAACAGTTCTGACACATTATTAGGCCTTTCAGTACAGGGGCCCTCTACAATTAGTGCAAACCCCCCCAGCAGCAAGATGTGACACTACTTCTTGTTCTGTTTTACAGAACCTGCATTTACCTGTTTCTCTCACATGTTCAATGGACTTTGTAAACCAACATGTTTACCACTGTTTCGTAGTCACTGTAATGTAACTGATCAATTTAGAATGCATCTTGTACATCTGTAGGCAATCTTTCATCCGTGAATGTGGGATGCTATCAAATATTTTTTTTTTGTCATCTCTCCATGCCACACTTAGATTCTTCCCTTTTTTACAATTCTCCATTATGACTTTATTTAGCAATAAATGATCCTTTGTTCCATAGGACTTCCTTTTGTTAACATTTTGTTCTACTGCCATGACTGAGTTTTGTAAATGGCCATAAATTCTGTCAGCATCAATTTCAGTATATAGTTTATACACTGTTGGAAGGCAAGTTATTGGTCTACAGTTTTTAGGATGGCTTGTAGGTTCACTTTTAAGGAGTATAATTTTTCCCGTTGTTAACTAGGTTGGTGTCTGTTCACGATACACAAATAAATAGTTCTTACTCAAGACTAAATCTTTGTAGAGTTTTAGCCAGAAGTAAGTACTACATCTAGGCTGTTGGTTTTCCATTTAGGAGTTTTTCTTTGCCCGTTACTTCATCCCATTTCATATCTCGTACATTTGAATTTCTTAGCATTTCTTTTACTACTTCTATCCATTCAGATAGCAGACGTCTAACATTTTATGCAATCTTTGTTATATTTCACAGGGTCTTACATTCCTTAAAAATGAACACTTTGGACTTGCCAAGAGAATCCAAATCAAGGTCAGAAACCACGAGAAGGTTTCGTAATATGGAGTCACAAATCTTTATTAAAATTCACAAATAATGCCAGACCAATATGTACGTTTTCGACTGAAACCAAGTCTTCATCAGAATAAACAAGTTCAAGCACTAAATTGAACACTTAAATAGCCATTCAATTATGCCAATAAATTAATTACACCAATGAAATTCTGTCGTACAAAACAGGAATGTAAAAAATGATAATAAAACCGTAACTTGTTAAAACATGTTTGAACCCAGCTAATCATAATAAAAACATGTTTGTTAAATAAATAGCACACATTGTAAACAATAAAACTATTAAAATTTTTTTTAAAAAATTCTTTTTAAATAATATTATGCAGTGAAGGTAAAATAAGCTAATTATTCACCAAGGATGAGTCCCAAACCCCATCTTATGTTGCCATCTTGTGGCCAGAAAACTAAAATCACAATTTGGCTGCCCTTAACCTAAGAACTGAGGAAATAGAAATCATGTCATTTAAAGCCGGTGGCTTTGTGGATTCTAATATAATCTGCCAGTACAACTCCCTATATTCAAGTTTAGCCTCCCACGTCACCTCTTATTTCTTTTGGTATAATTTCCAGGACATAAAAAAGAAACGTAGCTTGAGAGCAACTCAAAGTATGTCTATACAAAGCATTTTTACTGGTAGAACTCTTGACACCAGCTTGTTCATCCATAGTCACGCTGGCTTCAGGGTTAAACGGTGGTGGTTTTTTGTCTCAAACTAACCGGAACAAACAATCTAAAGTTCCTACGCAAATGTCCAACGTATCGAGTGGCTCTAATGGCAGTAAAAGCTCTAACGGGATTGTGCCTTTTTCTAATGACGAATTTTTGGAATTTCCATGTCTTTTACGGACTACAGCAGCAGCGTCTCGAGGGGATGGTGTGGCGCCACCAACTACAAGACAGGTTTCTGGTACGCCAAATAACCAAGGTGACTTTTCTTCTGCCACTGGCGGATATGATTTTAAAGCTTTTTTAGAGAAAGATTTCTCTTTACATGATTTTTCCGATGTTATAAGGCATAACGAAGGGAGAACAAACACTTATAGGGACAACATTGATGAACTATATTTTTTGTTAGAAAAATATAAACGACTTGGGTGTGATTGTTCATTCCTTAGGGAATGTTTAAACAAACAAATTGTGCCAAAGGGTCTTCGGATAGTTAAGTTTCCGAACAATGTTGTACAAGGGTCTGAATTTCATTCAGACCTAATAAAAATCTATGACAAGTGTGGTTTAGACATTGTTAGCTCTATCATTAAAGAAAATGAAAGAATTAGAGCAGTTTTATTAGAAAAAATTGAACAAATCAATGTTAACATCATCAATGATTTACTTTTTCAGGTGGAATTTGAGACTAATATCCTGTGTCTTATTTACTTTCTGTAATCTATTTCTTTCATCCAGCTTAAAAAGTCTTTTCATGTACTTTAAATCAAGCAACAATTCCCTTAGATCATGGTCTTCTAAACTGAGTGCACATTCTTTGCTCTCTATTTCCTGTTGGCATTCTACAGAAAGTTCTAGAACATCTTTTCTTAGTAACTTTCTTACTACTATAGACTGTTGACAGTTACTAACATGTTTTAAGTTTTATGTAATGTCTTTCTGTTTGTACCTTGGAGCTTTTCTCCCCGGGCCTCCTCTGAAAATGGACATGTATCCAGTTTGACTATCCCGGTCAACAAATGTAAAATAAATAAATAAAATAAATAAAAATCTTCCTGTGACATTCTCTTCAACTGTATCCATTGTCATTCATTGCTCTTTTACATGGGAGCTCATTGGCCTATCACTCCACAACACTGACTGCATCAGAGTTGACACAGTTTCCTGCGCCTTCTCTTGCTGTGCAACTCCAACCAAAGTTTTCTATTAGTTTGCTACTGAAGACCCTGGATTTACCTGGTCAGGAACCTCTGTGGTCTCTCCAGCTGCTGCATGTGCTTGACAAACTACATGCTGAAGGGGGCACTGTACTCGATAATGGGTCTGATAAGGGAGGAGTACAGGGATGTTATGACCTCCTTGTTCCTGGATGAAATACCCTTACTTATGAGGTGGGCCAAGTAGAAAGCCTTCAGTACAGCAGAGGCAACGTGGTGGTCAAAAGTCAGGTTGCTAATCAACCTGGGTGCCCAAGTCCCTCATGACTGCTTTCGTGCTTATCACATTGTTATTAATGTGATGATTAGTTGGGATGCCATTTTCCCCAAAGGGGATAATGATGCATTTCTTGGCATTCAGTTTGAGGCCATGATCCTGGCATTAGTCATTACTTTTGGTAAGGCCCTCTTGGAGGATGTTCACATCACTAGGGAAATTGAAGACGGCACCAAGCTTGCAGTCATCTGCCATTGGTTTTGGCTTGCACCTCAGAAAAGTAGATTTTAAACAGTAGAGGACCAAAGACCTATCCTTGGGGTACACCACTGATTACAGGTCTACTACTAGAGGTGGCTTCCCCTATTTTGACTGAGTGGGTTCTATCAGTGAGCCATTTAGCTACTCATCTGGTAACATACGGGTTTGATGCCTAGCTGGGACAGTTTATCTATTATGCCTGAGTGGGGAATAGTGTCGAAGGCTTTGGCTAGCTCAAAGTAGGGGGTGTGCACCAGTTTCAAAGAAGCTAACCAAGTTTAATAGGCATGGTCTCCCTTTGACAAAACCCAACTGTGTCAGGTCAATCATTTGGGGGTTGCCAATGTCCTTGTTTATAAGGTCCATGATAATGCGCTCCATGGCCTTGCAGACCAGGCTATTTAGGCTGATGGGCCTGTAACTGCCTGGGTCAGTGGATGCTCCACCTTTGTGTAGACGGATGACGGTGGCTGCTCTCCATTCGGCTGGGACGAAACCAGTGCTCAGGCTTTGGTTGAACTGGCTGCCTAATGGAGAGGAAAAGCTCATGCCTGCGTTCATGTAAAATGCTGGCAGGGATGTTGTTGGGTCCCATAGAGGCTATATATTTTGCCTTTGAGAGGGCATTAAAGACCTGCTCTGTGGTGATGAGGGGAGGGAGGCAGGTGTTGGGGATGTCCTGGTCTACTGATGGGGAGACAGGGGGTGATGTTTTCACTGAACCTGTCTGCCAGCAGGTTGGCTACATCTACGGCGTTTGTGTATGCGGTGTTCTTGACCACTAGTTCAGAGCAGATTTGCGTGTTAACTTTGAGATTGCGGACGTATGTGAATAAAGCCTTGTGACTGTCCTTAGTGGAAAGAGCCAATCTAGATTCAAAATTAGCCTTAGAGGATTTCACCAGTGACTTTATCTGCTTGTTCAGACAAAGGAGACATTGCGTCCAACTCGGCACCTACTCCTTCTTGGTCCTGGACAGCAATTTTTTCCTTTTATAATAGAGTCTGTTTATTGCTGCTGTCCACCAGACAAGTTTATTCTTCCTTGAGGAAGATGATTTGGTCCTGTCCATACAGCTATGTAGGTGCTCATAAAGTTTTCTGGTGTAGGCTTGGACATAATTATTACTGTGACCTTATTTTCTGAATTGTGAAATGTTCCATATCTCAGTGTCTTTGCCTGTATTTTTCCTCAAATATCCTTGCTGCTGCTTTTTGAATCAATTAGTTTTACTTTCTCCTTTGCATTACTATTGCACTATATTAACTCTCTTTTTTCCCATGTCCTGACCTTCTTCGGATGTCTCCCTCCCACTTGTTTCTCCTTAATCTGGGGACTCATTGTCCCATTATGCTGTGACATAACCTGTGTTGAACCTTCTATACTAAAATCCTTCACTTCACAGGTATTACATAACTTCAGCTTCTATTTGTTTAACTTTTACTTTACTAATCTTCCATTCCACTTTTCCCCTTTGTGATCTTATTCTTTTATACTGTAAAATTGTCCATATTTGGGTGGCTTTGCCTGTATTTTTCTTCAATTATCTTTGGAGCTGTACTGATTAGTTCGTTCTCCTTTGTATAAACACTTCACCATATTAGATCTCTTTCTGCCTTCCAATTTCCATGTTTCTTTTTTATGCCTCTCAAAAATCTCCATGTCTTGTTCTTTATATTTTTGTACTTCCTGTCACTTTTTCCAAGCAGCCCAAAATTTTTGTCTGTGTAATGTTTCTCTTGGATCCGTTGTATTAATGAACACAAATTTGCATTTGAAGCTTTTGACAATTTTTCTTGTGCAAGTATTTTTCTTTTCTCTAATTTCTCTCTTAACCTTCTTGAATACCTTCTTTCTGGAAATTCTGAGCTTCTTGCATAATGGTAACAATAACACACTTCTTCCTTATCCTCAATAGTCCACTCTATCATCCTTATGAATTTTTTGGACTGCCAGTTTTGTGAACTACTACTTCCGTCTACAACAGAGTGACTGCTCCCTGAGCCTGGCCCAACCCCATTTTCTGAATGAATCTGTGTGTTGAGGATTGTACAATGTAATTTTTTTCCAGTCTTGGCACAAGTGCGCATATCAGGATCAGGCACTTTTATCCTGGGGCTTGTGCACCCAGCTCCTTTTTGATTTTTTATCGTAACTCTGTCATGATACATATTATATAAAATACAGTTTATATATCAGTGTCGTCTTGGCGAGATTTTGTGAAAACAGGGTCCACCACATGAAGGTACTCACCAAGACTCGAGAATGAATCCAATTCCAGCAATACTTCTCTCTTTTTCTTGCTGATTTTATCATCTCTCCATTCTGAACCCACACATCATCAGTATGAATGAACACATGACCCTAAAAGCAGGATTTTGCTGAAATAAATCAAATTAGGACTGCTGAAAAAGAAATACCCAGCCTAGTTTGAATATCAGGTCATATGGTTTCCAGTTAGTAAAATCTGGAAAAGCTGGCAGTGCCCAAATGGGTCTCATCTCTTTACCGAGGCCCTGGCATTACCGACATGATGCATAGTGTATGAAAACTTTGAAGCCAACAGGTAAACTTTTCCCACAGAAGCCAGTCTGAGAAGCAAAAGTACTTGATGCAGCAAATTTGTTTTTTTTTTCCCCTCTGGATGCAGGTAAGACATCCCAGAATCCTGAATAGGTCACTTCTGCAAGGGAAGAATCTCTGAAAGTTTGATACTTCTGAGTTCTGGGAAGGGGAAAGAATACTGTAGTACCAAAAAATAAATTTCACAGTCACGATGAACCAAGAAAAATCTGACATTTATTTGTCTCTTAACAGTGACAGCAATGAGGTCCCACAAAGACTACTGATGCTTATGTTAGTGAATTAAAGAATCACATAAAATTATGAATCTGATGAGCTGCATGATTCATCAGAACAAAACAGAATCATGTAACATAAGAAAATATCAAACAAAAACCAGATAGCCGAGAGACATATATATATAGCATTAAATTAAGTAAAATAAAGGTACTGCTCAATGCACAGCAATAGAGATTTCACCTTTACAATTAATGGTTTTAACTGAGGTTTTAGACTGTACAATTCATGGAATTAAACTAAGGTTTTAAAATTGTATAAAGCTTAATATGAAACAAAGAAGTAGAAAAAAGGAGGCATGGGTCAACAGGCTGAAATGGCTGAGTTGTGAACCTTTAAAAACATACACCAGTCTGAAATTAAATAAGGTTAATGGCTCACTGTGGAAATAACTGAATATACTTAAATGTTTCAAGACGTTTTTCACAATCCTAACTTACCAGCATCCCAGTAAGTACGTTTTTGGGTTTATTTATTTTTTTTTAACCCTGAATGCCCTCATAGGGGGTAGATGTCCTTGCATGACCTTGTTTTCTTGTAAAGCTATGTTTTACCCAAAATGTGGTGTAAGGTCACAACTGATGAGATTACTTGGCCTTCATCTCTCTGGTCAAATTAAAATTCCATTCACTTAGAATGGTAGTACTGAGAAATAGAAGTTATGTCCTTACCATAACGTTCCATGTGGAGTGTTCATCTCGCCTTTGTTCTTACACATGGGTTCGGAGCCGATCCTCGGCTCCGTGTGTCGCGCTGCAAGCTCTGCATCGAGAAGAAGCTCGAGACAACCTAATACCCACAATCCCCCTCTGCCTTTACCTCAGATCTAGTTTGCAAGCAAACCAGCAGTCAGAGAGAGAACACTCATGCCAATATCACATATGCACAGAAACTAAGAGTCTATATATATAAATATATATATATATATATATATATATATATATACATGTTAACTATATATACAACAACTGCAATGCAAAAGCAGAATGCCCCAGACCAGGCACCAAACTGAACGTTCTTCCTAAGGGTGGGAGGGTGGGAATGTAAGAACAAAGGCGAGATGAACACTCCACATGGAACGTTATGGTAAGGACATAACTTCTATATGTGATAGTGTTCAATCTCGCCGTTTGTTCTTACACATGGGTAGCGTCCTAGCTCCTTGTTCGAGGAACTCACGGAAGGACGTTCTTGAGCACAGTGGAACCAAAGGTTGCCCTGTCCCTAGAAACCTTGTCTACCTTATAATGAGAAATGAATGTATGTGGTTTAGACCAAGTAGCAGCCGCTACAAATAGCGTCTAGTGGTAGGCGAGCTGCATGAGCCAGGGATGTAGACACTGACCTTGTGGAATGTCCTTTGGGTTTGTGCAAAAGAGTTTGATCTGAAGAATCATAGACATAGATGATACAATCAGTTAACCACTTAGAAAGAGTTCTTTTAGTAACCGCTACTCCTTTTCTGTTATCAGCAAAGGCTACAAAAAGTTGATCAGATTTCCTGTGATCTTTTGTTCTATCCAAGTAAAACCTTAGTTGTCTGTGGACATCTAATTTGTGCAACATATACTCCATTTTATTGGAGTGATTCTTGAAGAAAGTGGGTAATTCAATGGACTGATTAATATTGTTAATAGAACAAACTTTAGGAAGGAAGGATGAATTAGTGCGAAGAGAAACTCTGTCAGAGTGAAAGATCAAATAAGGGTGTTTAATGGAGAGAGCTTGAAGTTCAGATACTAGACTAGCGGATGTAATGGCTACCAAAAAGAGAGTCTTCCACGACAAAAATTTCAATGGGCAAGAGGAGGCTGGTTCAAAGGGGCAGCATCAACTTAGATAATAATAAGTTTAGACTCCAAGGTGGCGTGGGAGATCTAATTGGTGGTCTAATATGAAAAGCCCTTTTAAAAGGCTTTACAAAGTCTGTGGGCCATAACAGGAGCCCACATTCTTCCACATGGAAATTAGAAATGGCAGCCAATTGAACTCTTAATGTGGCAGGAGAAGCACCCTGATGGAACAAGTCTGTTAAAAACTCTAATATTTTATTCAAAGGAGCTATAACAGGGTCCACTTGCTGTGTATTCGCCCAGAATACAAAGCTTCCATTACTAGTATATGTTTTAGTAGTGGAAGCTTTATGAGAAGCCACTAATATATTCTGAACTGCAGGTGAAAGAAGATCAGACCTGGCTAAGTTGGGAATTGGAGCAGCCAAGCTGCTAGATGGAGGGACAAGAGCGAGGGTGGGGAGCCCCTGACGAGTGAGTCAATAGATCTGGCTCTGGGTCCAGGATCCAGGGTCCCCGAATGCAGTGTGTCATGAGGAAGGGGAACCAAATTTGACGAGACCAGAATGGGGCAATGAGGATTATTGTCCTGTGTAGGTTGTTGGCTTTCTGGAGAAACTTTGAGATCAGGGGAAGCGAGGAAATGCGTACAGTAGACCCGGGGGCCAATCGTGAATCAGTGCGTCCTGGGGACTTCCCTGGAGGGGTAATAGGGCAAAGTAGCTCCTGCATTTGGCGTTCATTGGAGACGCAAACAGATCGCAGGAAGGCTGGCCCCGCGTCGAAAAATCTTTTCGCAACTGACTGTTTTAGGGACCACTCGTACGGTAACAGTATTGCTCTGCTCAGCCTGTCGGCTATGACGTTGGATGACGCCGGGATGTGCGTTGCTATCAGAAAGCGACCCGTGGACTCCGCCCATTGCCAGATTCTCATGGCCTCTCTGCATAGCTGATAGGACTTGGTTCCCCCTTGCTTGTTTATGTACCAGACTACCGACATGTTGTCCGTCTGAACTGCAATAGTTCCCAGAGGAAGAAGGGGAGCAAAGTGTTGCAACGCTAGAAACACTGCCCTCAACTCTAGAACATTGATGTGCAGATTGTACTCTAAATTGGTCCATTCGCCTTGGACTGTCTGTCCCTGAAAGATGCCCCCCCACCCTATCAAGGAAGCGTCCGTGGTCACCGTAACTGTAGGCGTGGGTAGCACAAATGGTCTCCCCTTGGAAAGGTTGCAAGTCTGAAGCCACCAGTTTAGGTGTGTTTTGCATGTGTTCGTTATAAGAATCTCGTGTGTTAGAGGTAGTTGTTGGAACGACCATTGTGCAAACAGTAGCCATTGTAGGACTCTCATGTGCAGTCTTCCCAAGGGAATTGCAATAAGAGAAGCTGACATGAGTCCCAAAACCTTCAGTACCAGTTTTGCTGGGGATTTCCTGGACAAGAGAAGAAGGCGATGTGAGTCTGAAGTGAAAGTATCCTTTCTGGAGGAAGTCTTAGAATTAACTGATGTGTATCTAATTCCGCTCCTATGAATAAGATACGCTGTGATGGCTGTAGTAAGGATTTTCCGAAGTTTACGGAAATTCCTAGGTGAATACACAGTTGAAGAGTGTAGTCTCTGGCCTGTACTAGTTGACGCTGGGTGGTGGCAGAAAGGAGCCAGTCGTCCAGATACGGAAACACCTGGAATCCTAGGCGTCTCAAGTGAGACGCTACCACTGCCATGCATTTGGTGAAGACCCTGGGGCTGAGGTCAGACCAAAGGGCAGGGCTCGAAACTGAAAGTGACTGGCACCCAGCCGGAAGCGCAAATGATCTCTGGATGCCCTGGCCATTTTGATGTGGTAGTATGCATCCTTCAGATCTATTGAGCACATCCAGTCGTCCTTCTGTAAGAATGGAAGGATCGATTGAAGCGTGACCATTCGGAACTTTTCTTTCTTGATGAAGGTATTGAGGTCGCTTAGGTCCAGAATGGGCCTCCAGTCCCCTGTTTTTTTTGGAACTAAAAAGAACCTTGAGTAAGTTCCGAATCCTCTTTGGTCCGCTGGGACTGGTTGGATGACTCTTTTTTTTCTAGCAGCTTTGAAATTTCTATAGCTGCTGGCTCTCTCAGATGGGGCGGTACATCTGGGAGTCTTTTCTTTGGAATGGGATAGGATAGAAATGGTATATTGTAACCTCTGGTAACCACGCTTTTACCCACTTGTCTGTAGTTATGTTTTGCCAGGCCTGAGGGTATAAAGCTAGCGACCCGACTGCCTCCAGAGCAGGACAGTCGGGCCTCCTCTCAGGAGTGCTGGAAAGGTTTACCAGGAGTGTATCCCTGTCACCTTGATTCTGCGGACCCCTCTGCCGCCAGGCGGCGTCTTCCACCTCTGCCCCTCCTCTGCCTCTAGAAGGGCATCACCCTGTGTGCCTGGGAAAGATCCTTGGGGTTTTCAAACCACATTTTTCCACCACGTTGCCCTTTGGGGTACGGTCTGGTTGGGGTGGAAAACGGACTCCGACAGCAGACAGAGTCTTTCCCTCTTGCTCACACCGGGTAAGGGTCTCTTTACTTTGGGGCCAAAAGAGTGGCACCGTCAAATGGGGCGTTAGTAAAGGAAGACTTGAAGGCTTCCGCAAATGAACATAAGCGCATCCAGGATGGTCTGCGAAGAGCAATTGCTGAAGCTGCTGCCCTACTCGAACCTTCGCTGCGTGAGATCAGCCTCATGGACGAGTTTACAATGGATGTAAGGGTATTAAGTTGCGCTGTCACTTTCTCTGAGACAGCAGCATCTGTAGTACCCTGGAGGGTATCTCCCAACTCTTTGACTAGATCCCTCTGTAGTGTAAAGTGGGTCAAATAGTTCAGGGATCGCATGGAAAAAGCCGCTGAACTAAAAATGCGCTTCCCATACCTGTCCATAGTCCTAGAATCTTTATTAGGGGGATGGACAGATGAGGAAGATTCAGACATCTCCTTTTTCGTGGCCGCTGCCACCACCATAGCGTCCACTGGAACTCCTTTTGTCAAGTAAGTCTTGTCCTGGGGTGCAGTGATATACTTATTAGTTTTCCTAGGGACTGGTTCCACTGTGTCAGGAGCCTCCTACGCCCTTGAGCAATAAGTTCCATTAATTCATCGAAGGGCGGAGTGACCCAGGAGGAGGAAGGGCGAGCACCAAATGCCTTCAGCAAGACTGACTCATCCTCAGAAGGGGGAAGGGACTGCCAGTCACCTCTCTGTTTCAGGATCTCCAATATGTCAGAAAAAGAGACATCTTCTGAAGGTGACTTAGGGGACCCTTCTGACTCATCCAAGTCAGTATCGGATGTCAAAGATTCTTGTGGAGAATCTAAGTGTCTCCTCTTACACAATCTTTTCCTAGGGACTTCTTCGTGGGAGCATCCGAAGAAGCCTCCGAGGAAGAGGGGCACCCTCCAGGGGTGGCTGAGACACGGTGCTCGGCGCTTGGATGTAGCCGTGGGTGCAGAGGAGGATAACGGCCCTTTATGGGGAGGAGAGGTTGCTTCTACTGATGTGGTTGTCTGGGTAGACAACACCTTCCTCATGAGATCGAAGGCCCCCGGGTCCCGAGTCGAAGAATCTCCCAGTTCCGAAGAAATGGGAAGAATCCCTGAGACAGGCACCGAAGGCATCGACCCCGAGGACGGGCCGAATCGATCCGCCGAGGCCCGAGGGAAGAGTCGGAACCGAACGTCGGTTCGACTCGCCCGGAACCAAGGACAGATCGTCGGCTCGAGACTCCGGTACGGATCCGACGGAGTCGAGGTGAGAGGAACAGACCGAGAAAGGGCGGTTCTGGACCCGAGGGCTCCACAATCAGAAGATCAACCTCTTCCGGCTCCAAAGACTGGACAGGTCTCGGAGGAGGAATGGATGGAGACAATGGGAGGCCTTCAAGTTTCGACACCAACTGGGTGGAAACCGAAATAAGTTTGGATAGGGCCGAATGCTCCAATAACTTCTGCACCACACGATCCACATCGATATCGGAGAACTTAGAAGAAGAACGGGTCGAAGGAACCGAAGACGGAGCCGACCTCAATAGAGTCGAGGGAGGGAGCTCCATCACCGGTTCCAAGACTCGAGGCTCGAACTGACAACAGTTGAACACTCGGCCCCGAAGTCTGTGGAACCGGTGATCTAACTTTACTCGAAGAGCTCGGAGCCGATGACTTGGGCTCCGACGTCTTCAATTCCTTCGAGGATTTGGATGCCTGGTCTGAAGCATCCAGAGCCTCCTGAAAGGAAGGTTTTAATAACCCCCTGTGCATGAGTTTCCTGCGCCTATCTGTCATGACCCTCCCACTAAAAGAGTGACAAATTGAACAGTCCTCTTGTAAGTGGAGAGGGCCAAGGCAGTAGACACAGGAACTATGGTTGTCAGTAACTGACATTTTTTGGCCACACTGGCAACGTTTAAAACCTGATTTAATTTTCTCAGACATCTTAAAGAAGAAACAGGTAAGAGAAAAAGGTCAAGTCCAGTAGAGACAAATCCAGTAAAAAGTCAATCCGATATATAAGTCAGTCCGGTTGTCAAATTCAAGTAAGGGGTGGAAGGCCCGAAAAACTCTAACAAGTTTAATTAAACTTAACGGTACCGAGTATTTCTACCTTACCACACACACATACACTATGTCACCAAAAAGTACTTTTAGAATAATTTTTTCTCAAAAATAACAATAATAAAGTTATTTCTTATCTGAAGTTGCTCGAGCTAGATCCCAGTGATGCGAACGCAGCAGCGGCAAACTAGATCTGAGGTAAAGGCAGAGGGGGATTGTGGGTATTAGGTTGTCTCGAGCTTCTTCTTGATGCAGAGCTTGCAAGCGGCCGACACGGAGCCGAGGATTGGCTCCGAACCCATGTGTAAGAACAAACGGCGAGATTGAACACTATCAAATTTACTGTTAACTGTGAGACTCCCCAATATAAAAGTGTCAGCACCTGACTCAAAGTGATTCTTAGTGGTTTCCTATATTACTCTCATCTGTGTGTTGCACAATCTTCAAAAACTGTCTCCAGAAATATGAAGCAACAGTTGAAATAACACTATTTTTTCAAAACTAAAATTTTGTGAATTTCAGGTTCCGTCTTCCTTCCATGGGTCTGACAGTGGCTTTGGAATGGTCTTTTATCTTGCTGGTATAAAAATATTACATCTGAGTGAATTTCTGCTTATCTTGCTAGAGCTCCATTTGTGCCTGACAGAGAGTGTTTCTTAAACAATCTGAATTACAGAGCTACATAAGTATATTTTTTGCACTTTAGCTGTTCAGTGCTTCTTATCAGTATTGCACTGTTTTCTATTTATTTTCGTAACAGTACTGCACTTGTTGACTGCACTGTTTTTATTTATTTGTTTGACTGAATTATTTACTTTTCTGTGTATCCATTTACGTATTTGCTGATCTCTGGTTGAATTTTTATTCTCCCACCAAACTCCTGTTGTGTTCCTATAGTTTGTGGCTTTTGCTGTTGCCCGCCCCTGTTGTAAATTTGATAAGGGACACTCCTCCCAGTCCCATCTCATAAGCTCATTCTACCCAATACAGAGATCATTTGGGAAGGTCAAACCCCTTAGTTCCTTAACCTTGAATTTTCTTCTGTTCCTCCTTTCTCCCTTCTCCACTTCACTAACAAAAAAGAAAAAAAAAACAAAAAAACCCCACTTTATTTAGCTTCTTTTACTATATTTGTGTTTTTTCCTCCTGCTCTATTACTTCATCTTGCTTTTTCTGCTACTTGCTGCGGCTTGTTCTTTAAAGCGTTGTTGAACTGCATCTTTTCTGTTGCATTTGTTACTGCTTGTTTATAACCTGTTTAAATTTTAAGTATTATTCTGAGCCTCTTAATTTTGGTTTAAGCACTTGGCCTTTAGCTTACCCCTTAGCTCTCCCTGGCCTATCTCTCGGAATCTGACAAATATGGATGGAGAATTTCCTACAGTTTCTCCTGCCAGTCTGGTTGATATGGGCATCCTGAGACAGTGTAGCAACTGCTTTATGTACATGGATAACCACCTACTCCTACCACCTAGACACAATTTGCAAGAGATGCAATTACATTAGGAACCTAGAGAGTCTATTGCTCACTCCCTCACAAGCCAGTATATCAGGCACTGAGAAGGTTCTCAACACAATCACTACACCTCAAACATGACCCACACCTACACAACACACAATCACATATGTGGAGGTCCTCAGCAAAAACATACCCAAACAAAGGAGACCTCCGAGGCAAAAACAGAAGCGATCTCCACAGCCCTCCACATCACATACCACGCATAGTTCACACACCTGTGTCTCAACACCACTAAAGCTTAACCAGAAACCCAATATATTAGTCATAGGAGACTCCATTGTGAGATGCACTGTGCCTCTCACCAGGCTGGATAAGGAGAAAGTCACGGTTAGTTGTCGGTCAGGGGCCAGAATCCACTACATCACACACGTACTCAAGTCTCTCAACAACAGGTACTGTTATGACTCGGTCATAGTCCATGCTGGTGTGAATGACTTGAGACATACCTCCCTGGACTATATGAAGAATGCCAGATCGAACTGGCTGAATGCATGTCCCAGGCAAGTATGTCCCTAGACTTAGGCAGCATTCTATCATCACCCAGAAGAATGCCTCAATATAAGCAGAAAATGACTGACTAACAATTGGCTTAGTTTCTGCTGTCATTCCAGGGGGGATCCACGGCTGGACACCCTGGGAAGATGAGATTGACAGACCACAATGTTTTACTCGAGATGGACTGCATCTGTCTCACTTGGGCTTCAGGCTTTTGGCAAGGGCACTTGGCTCCCCCACAGTATCTTTTTTAGAAAAAGAGATGAAGTTAAAACTACCAACATAAAAATTTCAACAAAACACAATTTAAAAGTCATGCTGCTAAATGCTAGAGGTCTAAACATGAAACTGCACTCATTGCAAGCATTCTTAACCCAGGAAAATGCTGACATCTGTGCAGCCACAGAAACCTGGATCAAAGCTGCGGAGAGCACCCCAGCCATAACTGGGGTTACTCATCCTATCATACATTCATACACTAGACTGTAGGTAGTAAAGCCAAAAGACGTGGAGTTTTAACATACATTAAAGACATACACATCTCCAGGCTGGTCAAACAATATGACGCACAAGAGACACTCAAGTGCAGTTAACCACTGACAAGACCTCTGTAGAAATCATAGCTAGCTACTGGCCCCCACACCTGACTCAAGATGCCCAATCTGCCTATGTAGACCTCTTCGAATATCTCAAGATTCAACCCTTTACCCTGATTTTGGGTGACTTTAACCACCCACACATAGACCGGAAGAACTACTCATGCCAGAACACAAATGCCCAGAGATTACTCACTTTTGTCAATGCAAATGTTTTGGAACAGCTAGTCGATAAGTCACCATCTCCCCCAACCCCCCTCTAGCTAGGGTCAAACAAAAAATCTTCTCCAAAGCTGATTTCAGCCTCCTGAGGGATGGCAGAAACAGCTTCACAGCCCCCTTCCCCCCTCTTTAGGAAGTGGCACCAGTATCCAAAAAGTACAGTTATGTACACTTACCATAAATGTAGATGCTTGAGTGTATTCACTGTTGCAGTCATTACATTTGGGTAATCTGCTGGCAGGTTGCCCTCAGTTGGCCTGATTAACAAAGTCTTGGGTCTTGCGTCGGTTGCTGTCCCTCCTTCCAAGACGTCAGGTCGTCAGGGGTATAAAACATGCAGCCGACGCCATTACATTAGTTTTTCTTGCCCCAGGTGTCAGGTGCCTCCAAATGGGGAGCAAATAAAATTAAAAAAACACAAAAAATCTACCTCCAACCAAAAGCAAATAAACCAAAAGGGCTTTTAAGCATAGTGAAAGAAAGTGGGTATAGCCAGAGAAAATTAGGGGGCTAGAGGGAGGGTAACAGGACTGCAACAGTGAATACACTCGAACAACTACATTTATGAGAAGTGTACACAACTGTACTATGTTCTTAGTGTTTCACTGTTGCAGTCATTACATTTGGGTAGATTCCCAAAGCTATGGTTGGGTGGAGGGAATTATACAGCATTAGGGCCAGCTATAAGGCCCTGCAGGACAGCAGTGGCAAAGCCAGCTCTGGATTTAGAGAAAAGAGGCAAATGGTAACATTTGGTGAAAGTATGAACTGAGATACAGGTGGCAGCTTCTAGAATGTCCCTGGTAGGAACAATTCTGAGAAAGGCTGTTGAAGTAGATGCAGCCCTGGGGAATGGGATCTGATCCCCTGGGGGATAGTTTTTTCCATGGTGCTTATAGCAGAAACTAATACAATGGCTTATCCATTTGGAAATGGTTTGCATTGAAATAGCCCTTCCCTATGCCCCTGCAGCAAATGCCACCAGCAGTTGTTCAGATTTTCTTTGAGATTTAGTCCTGTTTAAGTAAAATCTAAGTTGTCTGTGTACATCCAATGAAAGCAGAATCCGCTCCCCGTTGATCTGTGGATTGGGAAAGAAAGTTGGCAAATGAATGGTCTGATTAAGAGCCACACTGGATACCACCTTAGGCATGAAGGATGGACTGGTCCTGAGAGATACCCTGTCCACATGAAAAATGATGAAAGGCTACACTACAAATAAGAGCCTGTAATTCAGAAATCCTTCTAGCTGAAGTGACTGCTTAAAAGGAAAGCTATTTTCCAGGAGAGAAGTTTTAAGTCTGAAGTAGCAGCTGGCTCGAAAGGAGGGAGAGTGAGTTTCTCCAATACAAAATTGAGGTCCCAGGCAGGGATTGGAGCTCTCCTGGGTGGTCTTAAGTTTTTGGCCCCTCTGAGATACTGCTTTAGCAGAGGATGAGAGAAGAAGGGAGGTTCTTTGTTGTAAGGAGCTGAAATGGCTGAGTCATGGATTTTTATGGAAGAAAAGGACAGGCCCTTGTGAAGCATCTGTTAAGTATTGCAAAATCTGTGGAATGTTGGGCACTGCTGGGCTTTATCCCTTGAGACTGATTCCAGGCAAAAAAATCTTTTCCATTTGTCTGCATAAGATTTTCTAGTACTAGGTCTTCTCGCCTTCAAAATGACATCCATCACAGGTTTGCTGAGGGATACTAAAGGTGAATTTAGGTGATTAGCCACGCTGCAAGATTCAAAGTTTGGAGCTGAGTGTGCAGAGTTTGGTTGTTCTGCTGAGACAGTAAGTAAGGTATCTGAGGCAGGTGCCACAGTGGAAAGTGTGACACTGCACAGGAGTGGGTGCCAGTGTTGGCGAGGCCAGTCTGGAGCAATCAAAATCATTTTTGGTTTGTCCTGTTTGACTTAGTAGAACTTTGGAGAGCAAAGGTAGAGGGGGAAGGCATAGACTGATAGGTTTTTCCAGCTGAAGGACAGAGCATCCACTTTCCAGGCTTGTTTGTGATGAGTTCTTGTGCAAAATTTGTCCAACTGATTTTTCTGCCTCACCCCAGAACTATCTATGTCTGGGCTCCCCATTTGTGTGTCAACATGTTGAAAATCCGTGGTTCCAGTTTCCATTCGCGAGGGTCCATGAGATTTTTGCTTAGTTCGTCTGCCAGAGTATTCAGCTTTCCTGGCAGGAATTGAGCTTGTAGTTGTACTTGATAGGTCAAGGCAGTGTTCCACAATGTCATGGCTAGTCTGCAAAGAGGGCAGTAGTGTATACCCCCTTGCTTGTTTATGTACCACATAACCATGGTGTTTGATTGACATGAAGGTGCATTTGATTTGGGTTCCATTTGCCCTGAATGCACTTCCCTGCCAGATGAGCCCCCCAAGCATAGTCTGATGCGTCTGTAGTTAGGGTTTGGGCGGCAGGGGTTTTGTGAGTGACAGCCCCTTGTTTTGGTGGCAGGCCTCTGCAAACCATAGGAACTCTCGTTGCAGGCAAGGTATGACAGGAATCATTGTTTCCAGGCTGTGACAATGTTGACTCCATAAGTACCACTGAAGTTTCCTCATATGCAGTCTTGCATATGGAATTAGAAGAATGCAGGAAGCCATGAACCCCAGGGCTTGCAGAATTTGTCTTGCAGATAGCAGGGTTTTTGTGGCCACCTGTTTGAAGTAAGTCACCAAATGAATTTGCTTTTCTCGCGTAAGGAAAGCCATCTGGGCAATTGTATTCAAGCTTGCACCCAGGAATGTAATTTTTTGGGAGGGTTGTTGTTGTGTCTTTCGGCTTTTTCCCGGTTAGGGGTCACCACAGCGGAACTCCGGTCCGTTAATGATTGGCAGTTGCTTTTTATGTGGTGAGTTGCCAGCCCTAACGCACAACCTTCAACGAAGGTACGCCCATTCACACACTGGAGGCTAAGCTCTCTCAACTCGGTACTGGCATAACCAGTCAGGAGTAGAAGGAAACCACACTCACTACAACTCCAGTATCACATAGACCTACCATGTCAGCAAACCAAACACATAATCACACAAAAACATACTCGGAGGCTCTAAATAAAGATCTGCCTAAACAGCAGAGACCTCCAAAGCAGACACCCAAGCAACCGCTACCCCAAAACAAAACACGTGCAACACATCTCACAAAGCCAGTGTGCCGGACAGTCACAGCCCTTAAGGCTAAACAACACACCTGATACACTTGTAATAGGTGACTCTATCGTCAGGCATACTGACGTCCCCGCTCACCAGGCTGAACAAGGAGAAGGTCACGGTGAGCAGCCTGTTGGGCGCTAGGATCCGTCACATAACACAAGCACTCAGGTCACTCCAAGGCAAGTACAAACATGACTCGGTCATTGTCCATGCTGGTGTGAATGACCTGAGACGTACCTCCCTGGACTACATGAAAAGTGACATAGAGGAGCTCTCTGAGCATGTAGCCCAGGCCGGTATGACCCTGACCTTGAGTAGCATCTTACCCTCACCAAGAATGATGCCACAATATGAAGACAAGATGATCAATTTCAACAACTGGCTTAAGTACTGGTGTCATTCAAAGGGGATCCAATGCCTGTCAGCCTGGGATGATATACTCGACAAGCCACAATGCTTTGTTAGGAACGGCTTGCACCTGTCACCCCTGGGCTTTCGGATATTGGCAAAGGCTCTTGCTACCCCATAGCCTTTTTAGGCAAGGCTCAAAAGACAAACCCACCTCCATAGTTATCACAAGGGATAAGAAACTAAGAGTAATGCTACTCAACGCCAGAATTCTAAACCTCAAGATGCACGCACTCGAAACTCTCCTTAGCATGGAGAACATCGACATCTGTGCAGTAACAGAAACCTGGTTCAGGGCTCCCGAGAGCACCCCAGCACTACCAGGTTACACCTCATACCATGCTTTTCGCCCCAAAACTTGGACCGAACCACAAAGGAGGGAGTATCGATATTCATCAAAGATACCCACACCTCCAGGTTGGTGGCAAAGCACGAAGCATCAGAGACTATCCATGTGCAACTAACAGTGGGTAAAACTGCCTTCCAGTTTATAGCCTGCTACAGACCACCCTCCCAAACCCAGGAACCCCACTCGGCCTTCCTGAGAACACTGGAAAATATGAAGGTCTCTCCAAACACCATTATATTGGGTGACTTCAACTACCCTAACATAGACTGGGAGCATTACTCTAGCTCCAACACCCTAGCCCAAAGGTTCCTAGAATTCATAAACGCAAATGCTATGGAACAACTTGTTACCACTCCCACAAGAGGGGAAAACATACTGGACCTGATCATCACCAACATGGGGACTCTATGCTCCAGAACAGAAGTGTATCCCTCACTGGTAAGATCAGACCATAAACTGATCTCACTGGATATTCACATCCCGACCCCACCCACTGCCCAGAAAACCACAGTGAAAAACTTCTCTAAAGCAAATTTCACACTCCTCAAAACCGAGGTGGAATCCTTCAAAGACCCCGGGCCTGTGGAAAATGACCCAGACCGCAGAATCCTTTATAAATGCATTCTATGAACACCTTCAGGAATGCATGGATCATGCAATCCCAAATAAAACCAAGACCCAATCCTCCAAAGACAGACGTCTTGTCTGGTGGACCCCAGCCATAAACAAACTATACAATAGAAGGAGGAAGCTACTACATGATAGAGCAAAATCCCAAAAAGGGAAGACATCTCTGATCAGTATTAGCAAAAAACTAAAGGCACTCATAAAATCGTCTAAGGCCAGCTTCGAGAGAAAAATTGCACAGGTCACTAAGGATAATCACAAGGCTTTCTTTAGTTATGTTAGGAACCTGGGTGGGAATTCCCAGATATGCTCAGAATTAGTCCAAAATGACAAAAAATACACCGAACCCACAGACATTGCCAACATCCTAGCTGACAGGTTCAGCGCAAACTTCTCCCACCAAAAGGGCAAATATCTATCCCAGCAGAGTGCTGCCCCCCTGACATCTCAGATGCTCAGGTAAGAGCCGCCCTCTCCAAAGCAAAAAACACAGCATCAATGGGACAAGACGGTGTCCCGGGCTGTGTCCTACATGAACTCCAAGAAGAGCTAAACCCAAACATAAAACTACTGTTCAATCTCAGCCTTACTACAGGATATGTACCCAAAGAGTGGCGTACAGCAACAGTGGTCCCTCTCCACAAAGGTAGTGCCTCAACGGACCCTGGAAACTTATCGCCCCATAAGCCTGACTAGCTTGGTCTGCAAAGCTATGGAAAGGATCATCATGGACCTCATAAATAAAGATAAAGGGGACCTACAGACACTGGATCCTACCCAGTTTGGCTTTGTTAAGGGCAGATCCTGCCTCTTAAGCCTGGTCGACTTCTTTTAAACAGTCACCAAGGCCACTGACGAAGGGAATGTGGTCCACACAGCCTACCTGGACCTCGCAAAAGCCTTCGATACAATACCCCACTCGGGCATTATAGACAAGCTCACCAGCTTAAATATAAACCCCTATGTCACTAGATGGGTTGCAAACTGGCTCAAGGACAGAACCCACATGGTTAGAATTGCTGGAGCTATGTCAGACTCCAAACCAGTTACAAGTGGCGTCCCACAAAGCTCAGTCCTGGGACCTCTCTTGTTCGGTATATATTTCTCGGAGGTAAAGGCCAACACAGAAGGACTGTGGCTGACCAAGTTCACAGATTACTGCAAACTGAGCACCATAATCGACTCTCCAGCCGACACAAGCATCCTCCAAAAGGGCCTCATAGAAACAGACAACTGGTGCCAGAGCCATGGCCTCAAGCTAAATGCCAAAAGTGTATAGTCATCCCTTTGGCAAAACAGTGCCCACAAATTACCACATAGGTGGTAATCCATTAAGTACAGAAGAAGTAATTAGGGACCTGGGGACCCAAGTTGATAGCAATCTCTCATTTGACAACCACGTGGCCAAAGTGGTTAGAAAAACATTTTATATAGCCCACCTAATCATGAAGGGATTCACATCTAGATTAGGGGAGGTCATCGTGCCTCTTTACTCATCCCTCATCAGGCCCATAACCGAGTACAATGCCCCTTTTGGGATGTACCTTACCAGACACCTGCAGCAACTGGAAAGACCCCAAAAGTACCTCACCAAGAGGATCAAAGGGCTCAAACAGATGCCATATGCTGCCCGGTTAAAGAAACTCCAGCTTTACTCAGTGGCATACCGCCTGCTCAGAGGCGACCTGTGCCTGACGTATAAAGCCATGTCCAACCCGGAATTAAGGGACATGCTGCACCTCATAAAATCCAAATCCCATCGAGCTACACGCTCGAGAGACTTGAACCTCAGCACTGAAATAAATAGGACATGCTGGAGGGACATATTCATAACCCAGAGGCTCCCTTCACTCTGGAATAAAATCCCAGTCCAGGTTAGGCAGAGTCCCTCATTGACACTCTTCAAGAGGAATCTTGATGAATGGATGGAGATAAATGGTTTACCCCGGGTATCACTTCTGTGTCACTGTTAGACAGAGGCACAGTATACTAACCTCGAAAAAGGGCATAGCAAAATTAATTTAAAATGGGTGGTGAAAGCCAAACATACTCTGGCTAGGCTTATAAATGCCCTAGGGCAGATAGCCTAGTATGAACCTATGAACCTATGTCTCCACACAGAAGATGCCCTAGCTGAGAGTCAAACCGGACAGCATCTTACTGTGAGGCAACTGTGCTACCGCAAGCTTGCACCCAGGAATGTAATTTTTTGGGAGGGTACCAGCTGTAATTTATTTTCGTTTATGGTGTACCCAAGACAAGTTAGAACCCTTTTTACAAACGCCAGATGTTTTAGAAGAATGTCCTAGTTTTGTGCCTGAATTAGACACTCGTCCAGGTATGGACATATTTGAATATTTCTTTGCCTGCAAAATGCAATTACTGGAGCCAGGCACTTTGTAAAGACCCTAGGCGCAGTAGATAAGCAAAGGGCAGTGCAGAGAACTGGTAATGCAAGTAGCCTGCTTTGAAGCGGAGGTATCTTCTGCAAGATTCTCTTATTGGGATATGCAGGTAAGCCTCTTAAATTTAGAGTAGCCAACCAGGCATCTTTGCCTAGCATAGGAAGTAACTGGTGAAGAGTCAGCATCTTGAATTTTGGAATGTCCAGATAGGTGTTTAGAGTAGATAAGTCCAGAACTGGACGCCATGATTTGTCTTTTCTGGGTACCAGGAAAAGTCTTGAATAGAAACCTTGTCCCTTTGCCTCTTCTGGTACTGGTTGAATAGCCCCCATGCTCATGAGGGAAAGTACTTGTTTCTGGGCCTCTACCCATTGATTTGGGGGCAGGTCTGGCCATCTGTTTGGAATTGGCAATGTGTGGAAATGAAATCTGTATCCCTGGGATACTATATTTAAAACCCATTTGTCCTGGGTTATAAGTTGCCAGTTTCTTGCATGAAGAGCCAGTTTTCCCCCCAAAGGGGCGGCTAAAATAAGTGCTTGGTAAGTATAAAGGGAAGTCATTGAGACTGCTTACCATAGGGAGGTGCCTTGTTGTTTCCAGATTTGGAAGAGGAGGCACACTATTGTTTTGTTCTGAAAGTCCCTTGGGACTGAAACCTGGTGCCTTTGGAATGTCTGGGTTTGACTTGAGTGTCTCTCGAAGGAACTGGAAAGGACCAGTTCTTAGTAGGCCAGTGCCTACTAAATCTTGGAGGTTGCACCTGTAAGAAATCTTTCACAGTTTGCAAAGATTTAGCTTTATCTTCCATCTTTTTTAGAACTTCTTCAGCCTTATTACCAAAGGGACGGTCCTATTGTAAAGGAGCATCCAACAATTTTGCTTTAACATGATCAGGCAGAGTTTGCTCTTTGAGCCAAGCATGCCTTCTTACACAGACCCATTTACAGCAGCCCTGCAAGAGGCTTCCAAAGAATCAAAACCACACTGCAAAGTATGTTTTCCAACTTGTTCAGCTGAATGCAATAGATTCTGTAAATCTTTATTTTCCACACAGTCAGAAATTAACATAATTTTCTGTTTAAGTAATCCCATGATATGCTGTTGATATTTAAGCATATGAAACTGACAGTTTAAAGCCCTGATTGCCAAGGTTCCAGTAGTGTAAACCTTCCTACCCATCTATCCAGCACCCTGGAATCTCTACCAGAAGGGGTAGGATATTTAGCAGTGTAAGCCTTAATGCCCTTGGAACCCTGAGAAATGGTTTCAGGATTCGCAACAGGATTTTTGAAAAGGAATTTGTGGGAGTCAGGAACCCTGTAGTATCTGTCTGGCTTACAAGGAGCCGGAGGCAGAGAATCAGAAGCTATACTACATTCTGAAAAAACATCAACAATGTCTAGAACAGGAGGTATAGCCAAAGGCCTATGCTGAGGAAGAAGAAGAAAATCCCCAAGTCCCTTTTTAGATTCAGAAAAATCCTGGCTTTCCCAGTGGAAATGTTCCCTTAAGGTATGCAAAGTTTCCCCAAAAGAAAAATCCTCAGGGGGAGAAGCAGAATCAGAGTCCTCATAAGTAGGTATAGACAATTCCTGTTCATTAGAAGAATCAGAAGAAATAGAATCCTGTTCAGAGGATTCATAGTCAATATCTTGCCTAGGCCTCTTGGAAGGGAGGGATTAACTACCCCTGATCAGAGTAATTAAATCTTCAGCCATTTTGATCATTTGTTTCTTAGGCATAGGGGCCTGCACATGTGGCCTAGGCGTTGTTTTTTAGACACAGGTCGAGATTTTGGCCTTAGTTTTGAAGATGGCGTCGGTCTAATATACAAATTTGTAGGCCTGAAAACACCCAAAGAAGCCGGTGCCTGCACAGCGGCTCCGGACCCATCCAAGGTAGAGACATCCGCGGGTTCCATAATTGAAGCATCTCGTGGCATACCGGACTCCGAATGGGTTTCAGTAAAGGCCTGCAAATCAGAATTAGCGGGTATCGGGGCTGTGAAAGCACCTGAGTATCGGCGAACTGGCGACTGGCTTAAGAGAAGTGTTGTCCGCAGTTTTGGACCTCAGCGGCCTGTCTCTGTCTTTTTCTTTGTTTTAAGTATTCCTGTAGTCGGATTGCTAACAGATGACATTTCTGGATAACTGAAGCGTGAGCCAAAATATTTAGAAGCAAAAATATACCGATGTTTAATAGTGCGTTGATTAAATAAAGCACAAAACCGACAGAAAGGTACGTCATGGTCAGGGCCTAGGCAAGGAATACAGTACAAATGGAAATCCTTATGAGGTTTTTTGCTTCCCACAAGTAATGCAATTATTAACTTTTACTGATCGGTAAGGAGCAAGAAAAAGTTTCCCCAATGGGGTACTTAGCTTTAAGTTGAAGACTTCGGTTCTGAAACTCAAAATCGAAAATTTCAGGAGTCGGCCGACCGGCACTTGCGAACTGCTTCTGCTTCGGGCACCGCGTGGCAAGAAAGACTAATGTAATGGCGTCGGCTGCAAGTTTTATACCCCTGACGTCATGGAAGAAGGGACAGCAACCGACGCAGGACCCAAGACTTTGTTAATCAGGCCGACTGAGGGCAACCTACCAGCAGATTACCCAAATGTAATGACTGCAACAGTGAAACACTAAGAACATCTATACCAAATTACTATACAAATATTTATATAGATTCAGGGAATCAGAAATACCTGACAGGCCTAAATCACCCTCCACAAGGAAGAGTAAACCTGTCTGGTGGACATCTGCAATAAAACTCAATAACAAAATAAAACAAATTGTTGTCCAGGACCAAGAAGGAGCAGGTGCCCAACTGGAAGCAATTTCTCCTTAGCCTAAACAAGCAAATAAGAGCACTAGGGAAATCCTCCAAAGCAAACTTCGAGTCCAAATTGGCCACATCTACTAGTTTCGGTCATAAGGCCTTCTTCAGATAGGTCCGTAATCTCAAAGGTAGCACCCATATCTGTTCAGAACTGGTGATCAAGGACACCACATATACAAATGCCGTAGATACAGCAAACTTGCTGGCTGACAGATTTAGTGAACATTTCTCCCCTCTGTCCCCCCAATCAGTAAATCAGAACATTCCCAGTACCTGCCCCTTCCCCTTATACCTAGGGATCAAGTCATCACTGCTCTCTCAAAGGCATAAAATATAGCCTCCATGGGACCCAATAACATCCCAGGCTGCATCCTACATGAACTCAGGCAGTAACTTACAGCACCATTAGGCACCCTATTCAACCAAAGCCCGAGTACCGGCTTTGTCCCATCTGAGTGGAGGACAGCCACAGTCATCCCTTTACACAAAGGTGGAGCTTTCACTGATCCAAGAAATTATAGATCCATCAGCCTAACTAGCCTGATCTGCAAGGCCAGGGAATGAATTATCATGGACCTCATTAACAAGGACATTGGCAACCTCCAAACACTCAATTCCACACAGTTTGGTAAGTCAAGGGAAGGTCGTGTCTGTTAAATCTGGTTGACTTTTTTGAGACAGTCACCAAAGCCATGGACAAGGGGAACACAGTGCACACTGCCTACCTCAACCTGGCCAAAGCCTTCGACACTATCCCCCACTCTTGTATAATAGATAAACTCTCTCAATTAGGCATCAAACCATATGTTAACAGATGGGTAGCTAACTGGCTCACTGATAGAACCCACCTAGTCAGAATAGGGGAAGCCACCTTAAGCAGCAGACCCGCATCGAGTGGCGTACCCCAGGGTTTGGTCTTGGGGCCTCTATTACTTGGATACACTTTTCTCAGATGCAGGCCAAATCCAGTGGCCTATGGCTGACCATGTTTTCAGATGACTGCAAGCTGGGCGCTGTCATCAATTCCCCTAGTGACATGGACATCCTCCAAGAGGGTTTCACCCAAACAAATGACTAGTGCCAGAAACATGGCCTCAAGCTGAATGCAAAAAAATTAATCATCCCCTTTGGGAAGAGTGACGTCCCCACAAATTACCACATTTATAAAACAATGTCCTAAGCATGCAATCAGTCGTGAGGGATTTGGGCACCCAGATTGATAGCAACCTGACTTTTGACCACCATGTTGCTTCCACTGTAAGGAAAGCTTTCTACATAGCCCACCTCATAAGTAAGGGTTATCTCATCCAAGGATAAGGAGATGATAACATCCCTGTATTCTTCCTTATAAGGCCCATTATTGAGTACAACACCCCATTCGGCATGTACCTCGTAAAGCACATGCAGCAGCTGAAGAGACTACAGAGGTTCCTCACCAGGAGAATCCAGGGCTTCAAAAATCTACCATACACAGATGGGCTAAAAGCCCTATCCCTCTATTCAGTTTCATACAGACTCCTCAGAGGTGACCTCTGTCTGGCATACAAGGCGATCTCGGACCCCGCCTTGATGGGACTACTGCATATCCACAAGTCAAGCTCCACTGAAGTAACCTGCATGCGTAGCCTCAATCTGGTCTGCAACATCGATAGGACTTATTGGCGGGACAGATTTGTGTCCCAGAGACTCCCCCATCTGTGGAATAGACTTCCTCTCCACATCAAGCGGAGTACGTCTTTACCCCGTTTTAAGTGCAACTTGGATAACTGGATGGGAAACAGAAAATACATCTCTGGGATTCCACCCGTGTCCCTGCTGGACAGGGCCATCGAGTGCTGATTTGTCTAAAGTACAGTTTTGTACCTACCATAAATGTACATGTTCGAGTGCTAATACAGCTGCAGTAATCACAGATGGGTTTTCTGCCGTCAGGTCCTCGGACGAATTCCAAAGTCTAGGTCCGGCGTCGGTTGTTGTCGCTTTCTTTCCTGACGTCAGTGAGGCAGGGGTATATAAGACACAGCCAACGCCATTTTCTTCAGTCTTTCTTGCCCCAGATGTCAGGTGCCCCCAGAAGGAAGGCAATACATAAATTATATTTATATATATGCAATGCAATATAATCAAAAATCAGTAGTTGCAAGCAAATATACCATAGAAGGATAACCCAATCAGGTTGTATGAAGAGGGGTTAGGCCCTAGGCCTTTACCAAGAGGGGAAGGAGGGAGGGTAACCTGTACTGCAGCTGTTTTGGCACTCTAACATCTACATTTATGGTAGGTACAAAACTGTACTATGTTCATCGTGCATACAGCTGCAGTAATCACAGATGGGTAGAATCCCAAAGCTACGGTGGTAGGCACTAGGTGGAACTGGGATGAGCCAGAATGCCCTGCAACACAGCAGTGGCAAAGCCTGCTCTAGTTTTGGAATATAAAGGCAGGTGGTAGTGTTTTGTGAAGGTATGCACAGAACTCCAAGTGGCTGCCTCCAAAATATCTTTGGTAGGAACTCCTCTGAGGAAGGCTGTAGAGGTAGCTGTGGCCCTGGTGGAGTGGGATCTGATGCCTGTAGGGACAGATTTTCCATGACAGGAGTAACAAAACCATATGCAGTGGCCTATCCATTTTGAAATTGTCTGTTTGGTAACTGGCTTCCCTTGAGCTCCTACAGCGTAGGACACAAAGAGTTGTTCTGATTTCCTGAAAGGCTTTGTTCTGTCCAAATAATAACGTAGCTGTCTATGGAATGTAGCAGCCTTTCCCCTTTGTTTTGAGGATTGGGGTAAAAGGTATGTAAGTGTATGGCTTGATTTAAAGCTACCCTGGATACCACTTTAGGCATAAATGACGGGTTGGTTCGAAGGGAAACCCTGTCCTGATGGAAGATGAGAAAGGGCTGCACTGCCATGAGGGCTTGTAGTTCCGAAACCCTACGAGCTGAGGTAATGGCCAGAAGGAAAGCTGTTTTCCAGGACAAATATTGCAAATCTGTTGAGGCAGCTGGTTCAAAGGGAGGCAATGTTAATTTTTCTAGAATGTAATTAAGATCCCAGGCTGGCATTGGTTGTTTCCTTGGTGGTCTTATATTCTTAGCCCATCTGAGGAACTGTCTTAAGAGTGGGTGAGAGAATAAGGGTGGATCAGTGTTGAATTCTGCAGAAATGGCTGAGGCATGGATTTTTATGGAGGAAAATGAAAGTCCACTGTTCAGCAGCTCAGCTAGATACTGTAATACCCGAGGCAAATTCAGTTTTCTAGGATCCTGGCCTTTTTTCTCATTCCAAGAGCAAAACCGTTTCCATTTTGCGGAGTAAGCCTTTCTAGTAGATGGCCTTCTGGCCTCCAAAATGACATCCTGCACCTCTTTGTTTAGTAGGGTCTGTTGTGTTGTTAAGGAATTTTCCATGCAGCGAGGTTGAGTGTTTTCAACTGACTGTGAAGAGTTTTGTAGCTGTGCTGAGTCAGTAGAAGAGGCATTAGAGGTAGGGGCCAGGGAGGAGTATGCGTTAGGCTCCTCAGGAGTGGGTACCAGTGTTGTCTTGGCCAGTCTGGAGCAATCAGTATCATCTTCGGTCTGTCTGCTCTTGCTTTCAAGAGCACCTTGGGCAGAAGAGGCAGAGGTGGGAAAGCGTAAACTGCCCATGCTGCCCAACTGAATGAAAGGGCGTCCACTCTCCAGGCCTTTGGATGAAAGGTCCTTGAACAGAACTTTTCCAATTGATGATTCCTGTGGGAGGCGAAGAGATCTATGTCTGGCCTTCCCCACGCTTGGATTATCTTTGTAAACACTTGAGGATGCAACTTCCATTCGTGTGGATCTGTCATATTTCTGCTTAGATTGTCTGCCAGCGTGTTTTCCAAACCTGGCAAGTACTGTGCTTGAAGTTCGATTTGCCATTCCAGAGCCAAGTTCCAAAGTGTCATGGCTAGTCTGCACAGGGGGTATGAATGTGCTCCTCCTTGTTACTGTGGTGTTGTCTGTTCTTATCAATAATTGTCCTGGATGCAGGAGGTCCTTGAAAGCTGTAATTGCATTTATCACTGCTAGCATTTCTTTTTGATTGATGTGAAGGTGCTTTTCCTTTTGGGACCATTTGCCCTGAATGCACCTGTCTGTCATGTGCGCCCCCCAGGCGTAATCTGAGGCGTCTGTTGTGATGACTTGATTTGCTTGAGGCTTGCAGAATGGGAGACCTGTGGTTGTTTGACATGCTTGGGCCCACCATAGAAATTCCTTTTGCAAACATGGAATTATTGGTATTATTGTTTCCAAACTGTGGCTGTGTTGAGACCATAGGTTTTTAGGTACCATTGAAGTTTCCTCATATGCAACTTTGCACATGGGATTAAAAGAATGCAAGATGCCATGAAGCCCAGAGCCTGCAGGATTTTCCTTGCAGTAAGCCTGGTACAATTTGCTAGTATTTTGAAGTACTGAGTTAGTTGCCCCTGTTTTTCTGGCGTAAGATAGGCCATCTGGGTTTTTGTGTCCAAGTTGGCACCCAGGAAAGTTATTTTCTGAGATGGTGTTAGCCTGGATTTCTCTTTGTTGACTGTGTATCCCAGAGAATTCAGTAACCGTGTTACATAAGCCAGATGTTCCAGAAGTATGTGCTTGCTGTCCGCTTGGATCAGGCAGTCGTCCAAATAAGGGTAAATTTGTATCCCTTGAAGTCTGCAGTAGGCAATTACTTATGCCAGGCATTTCGTGAATACTCTGGGCGCAGTAGATAAGCCAAAGGGCAATGCAGAGAATTGATAGTGGATTGAACCTGCAAGAAATCTGAGGTATCTTCTGCAGCTTTGTCTGATTGGGACATGCAGGTATGCCTCCTTGAGGTCCAATGTTACCAGCCAAAACTCCTTGCCCAGCATGGGAAGAAGCTGCTGTAATGTGAGCATCTTGAATTTTAGTAAGAATGTGTTTAGGATGGATAAGTCCAAAATGGGTCTCCAGTCGGTTCCTTTCCTTGGTACCAGAAATAGCCTGGAATAAAACCTTGACCTTGTTCGTGAGTAGGTACCTCTTGAATAGCTTTCATGTCTATGAGCTTTGAAATTTGTAGTTGTGCCTCTGCCTTTTGATTGTGTGGCAGGTTTGGCATGCCTCTCATTTTGGAAGAGTGTGAAAATGAAATCTGTAGCCTCTGTTTATAACATCCAGGATCCATTTGTCTGTTGTGACAATATGCCAATTTCTTGTAAATAATGCCAGCTTTCCTCCCAAGGGTGCTGCCAGCTGAGACTTGCTTGGCATGGAAAGGAGGAAGTCATTGGGTTTGTTTCCTGTATTGTTGTGCACCGTCGCCACCTCTTGGTGCTGGAGTTTGCCATTGCCTGCCTCTATATGATCCTTGTGATTGTCCTCTGCCCCTTGTAGCCTGTATCTACCTCTTTGGGGCTTGTCCGTGGCTGGAAAGGACCACTTTTTTGAAGGCCAATTTCTGCTAAAACGTGGTGGTTGAACCTGTAGAAAAGCTTTGACAGTTTGCATAGATTTGGCTTTTTCTTCCATTTTCCGTAGTATCTCCTCAGCATTAGTACCAAATAGCACATCCTTTTGTAAAGGAGCATCTAGAAGTTTAGCTTTCACATGATCAGGCAAGATTTGTTCCCTAAGCCAGGCATGTCTACGAATGACTGATCCTGTAACAGCAGCTCTACTTGAGGCCTCTAAGGCATCATAGCCACATTGTAAGGTGGGTTTACCCACTTGTTCTGCACTATGCATCATATCCTGCAACTCCTTCAAATCTGGTTGTTCAGGTTGAGACATTTTATTTCTTAATTGTGATAACAGAAACTGATGATATTTAAGCATATGGAACTGACAATTTAAGGCCCTCATGGCTAGGGTGGCAGAGGTATATACCTTTTTTCCCCACCTTTCTAAGGATCTTGACTCTCTCGAAGGTAGTGGATTCTTAGCAGTAGAGGCCTTCATTCCCTTGGGGCCTTGAGAAATGGTTTCAGGGTCAGCATTATGGCTTTTGTAAAGAAATTGGTGAGAGTCAGTAACTCTGTAGTACCCATCAGGCTTGACTGGGGCAGGAGGCAGGGAATCCGGATTAAGGCAAGCCTCCGAATAAACATCATCAAGTATGTCCAAAACAGGAGGTATCGCCAGAGGTCTGTGTTGAGGTAACAAAAGAAATTCTCTAAGTCTTTTCTTGGAATCAGAAAAGTCTTGGCCTTCCCAATGGAAGTGTTCCCTCAAGGTGTGCAAGGTTTCCCCAAAAGAAAATTCCTCTGGAGGAGATACAGAAGGAATGGACTGCTCTGCATCAGAATCTTCAAAAGGGGAGTAAGAGTGTTCCTCTACATCAGAATGCTCTGAAAAAATGGAGCCCTGATCAGAAGAGGGAGAATCTTCCTCCACTCTGGGTCTCTTGTCTGGAGGGGGTTGGGAACCCCTGATAAGAGTAATTAAATCCTCAGCCATTTTAGCATCTGCTTTTTAGGCATGGGGCCTGGAGATGGGCCCTGTGCAACAGGCCTCTTGGGATGCCTGGCTGATTTGGACTTAGTAAAGGCCTTAATGGAAAAGGAAGATGAGGGTCTAAAGACACCATGGGTGGAAGTGGACCTGTCCACATTAGAAGGCTCAACGCTCACAGTGGCTTCGTTGGTTTTAGTCTTGGTATGGGCGAGGTACCTGCGGTCTCGGTTACAGAAGACACCGCCAAATAAGTGTCGTCGGTAGTCAGGGACTGCATAGGCGTCTCGCTGAGAACCGGACCACGTGTAGCCGGTTTTGGCGTGGTGTCGGTGGAGACCGCGGACCTTGCGTGTCGGTCCTTGTCCTTGCGTTTTTTGGACAAAACGGTAGTCGGAGTCTCCGACATTTTATAATCAAAGGCTTTACCAAAAAAGTGTTGGGCGAACTCCGCCCGACACTTAATAGTGCGTTTATTGAAAGTAGCGCAAAAGCGACATCCTGAGACGTCGTGGTCTGGGCCTAAACAAGGTATGCAGAGGGAATAGAAATCCTTATGCGGTATTTGCTTCCCACAAGAAATACAATTGTTAACTTTTTCTGACATCGGTCTGAGGCAAGAAAAGTTTCAACGGGTACTTAGCTTTAAAGAAGACTTGGTTTCCAATTTTTCAGAATTCAGGAGCTGGCCGACCGGCACTTGCGAACTGCTTCTGCTTCGGGCACCGCGCGGCAAAAAAGACTGGAGAAAATGGCGTCGGCTGTGTCTTATATACCCCTGCCTCACTGACGTCAGGAAAGAAAGCGACAACAACCGACGCTGGACCTAGACTTTGGAATTCGGCCGATCGAGGACCCGCCTGACGGCAGAAAACCCATCTGTGATTACTGCAGCTGTATGCACAATGAACATCATGGGCTAGACATTTGGGTAGGCTTACAAGGGCCTCAGGGCCAATAACCTAGTAACTTCCTATGATCCTATGACAGAGTATCATAATTTCTGGTTTCTAAAACTCTGCCAAATAGTGAAGTTGTTCTAAGTAGTTTATCCAGTTTCTTTAAACTTCAGACTACAAAATGTTCAATAGGTTTACCATCTCCAAAGAGGAAGAGAATGCAACTGTACATGAAAGCAGACAAAATAAATTTATTTATATCATTTATTTATTTAGTATGTGTGAGTGGTACGAATGAACAACCGTGGCAGGGCTAGCCACTCGACAGTATAAACCTTGGCTCGAGATAAAAGTCACTGTTGAAGTGACACCCCAACCCCATGTGCAAAATGGGAAAAAGAGTTGAGGATGGATGGATGGATTTAACATTTGTTTACTGAGAAAGTCCGACTGGGACAGAGCCCATTTTCAGTGAAGGCCTGGGGAAAAATGCTCCAGATGCATGTCTTTGGAATTTGGGAGAAACCCACAGAACCGGGAGGAAACCCTTGCGAATGCAGGGAGGACATGTAGACTCCACACAGAAGGCACCCCAGCCAAGAAATGAACCAGAGAACCTCTTGCTATGAGGCGACAATGCAAACCGCTGCACCACTGCACCACCCAAGATGTAAACGTTTAGCCTGAATAACTTCCTAATAACAGTGGGTGAGAAATAACAGAACTACAGGTAACTTGCTATGTTTTTTTTTTTCTTCGTAAGAAATATTTAAATGTGACAGTTGAAATGACACAAGAGTAAGGAAGACAAATTCCTAAAAAAAAAAGGATCAGAAGATTCAGTCCGTCTCAACAAGGTGTCCACTGAGGAAACAAACTAGGACAGAAACAGCACAGAGGGTAAGAAACTGCTAAATCATTTTTTTTTTGTTAATGTATAATTCTGTAGGAAGGAAAACATACTCTGAGGAAAGGAGCCAGAATTCACATTAATAGATCACCTGCCATTTTAACAATGCCAAAACTATGAATTCCACCTGTCATTTTAGCAAATGCCAAAATTCTGAATTTAATCTGCTAAGATCACTTTGAGCAAACTTCAGAGGTTGCCCAACAGTGGAGAAAAGTGAAAATGTCTCTGTCACACAAAGCAGTTTCAGTGAGTTGCCTTTTTAGTAACACCATTCACTGAAACAGTAGTCATTCTGCTGACAAGGTTCCAGGAAATACTGTACTTAGGAAACAGCATTCCTCTAAATATCTGACAGCTTGTTGCACTGTGTCTTTCTTTTCTGGTATTTAGCAAGATTCACACTATTGACAGAACCTTTTCCATTTGACCAATTCAGACTTTCTAATAACAGGTTTGTGACTCTCCTGTGTAATACTAGTCCCACAAGAAAACCTTTCCCAAGTGTGAGCATTAGCAACTTAGCCTCCAGGTAGTCAGAGAAGCTCATAATTCTGGGAGGCACCACAGCATCTCAAGTTGGCTTAGCAAGGTATGCGACATGGGTAGGCCAAATGATCCCCCATTTCTTTCAACTGTAGCATAAAGGGGGAAACGAGACTATGTGGACTAGACTATAAAGTGAGGTTTCCTCCTTCCTCTTTCCTTGCTTTCAAAAGGACTATAGGGAGGAAGGGATGGCATATATGAGCCCCACCCTTCTGCTGAGGCAGAATACAGTCACTTCTCAGCCTTGCAGGCAAGGGAATCTTAAGCAAAACTTCTTGATATGCCAATTTAGAGATGAAGAAAAGGCATCCATTTCTTGTACCTCCCACAACACTAAGGCTGGAAACTGAAAAAATCTTTAGCTCCAGTCTCCAATTCATGTAAAAAGGAGGAGGAGCTGTTCTACTTATGCTTCCCCTCAACACTAGGTTGAAAACTGGAAAAACCTCTGGTGCAGCCTCCATTTTTGAGTGTTAAAAGACCACCTACACAGATTGTCTAGTTACATCATTAACTTCCGAAAAGATACAGACTGCCTGATGAAAAACATTCTGCTATTTTGCTATATCCCAGGCTATTGTGCTTAGTCCGAACTGGTAAAAGTATGTGCCCACTGTCAGTTTATGTATCACGATTGCACTGTTGTTTGGATACCAGGTGTGCTAAGAACAGATTCAATCATTACTGAAAAACTGAGTACATAAATCAAGGGCAGCATTTCTTTACCACTGATACACATTTCTATGCTTTTATGAGCCCACTCTCCCCAGACATTAAACAGGATAGTGCATTCTCCCTACGAAAAGTCTAATGAATTCATCAGGATCTGGGGTACCAGTGGAGTTCTAAAGGGTATACCATGATTCTGATGGACCTAGTCTGCCTACATTTGAATTCCAGTGAATGCAGATGTCAAAAGCACATGCTCCTGAAATATCACTGGATCCTTTTCATATGGGGTGTCACCAGAACTATGAGTATGGATGCAGACAAGCATCTTAGAGCTTTTAAGGTCATCGTGGTCATCAAGTCACTTTGCTTTAGAAAGGTGAGGAAGTTGTAATTAAGAAGGGAAACCTGTTCTGGTAAGGGGACAATCCTCTTCTTTGTTATCTGTAACACTGCTACTAGAAAAGTTCTGATGTGGATTGGGGACTGGCCTATCTTCTGGTAGATGACAGAAATATCTATGCTGGATAGTATAGAGAAGGTTAGACTTGAAAGCTTTCCTCAACTTTTTTGGGACAGGGCCTGATTCACACAGTCATCTAAATATGGAAAATGTGCATCCCGGTGGTTTGAGACTAGTGAATATTGGAACTAAAGATCTGTTGACTATCCTGAGAGCAGTGGAGAGTACAAATGGCAAAGAGGGGAATTGAAAGTACTTCAATTCCACCTGAAACCTCAGGCAAGTCCTGTAACCCTTGAAAATGTGAATATAGAGATAAGTGTCCATTTCTCAACTGACAATCCTGGCTTTTGATACCTGTATTGTGAAACAAAATGGCAAATGAACTACACACACAACACCCTTGACTTCTTTACTCTTATAAATTAATTTAGTACAGCGTCCCAATATAGGTCTCCAAGGGCTGTCTTTTTAAAGGTTTTATTCTGGGAATAGGATTTGCATGGAGTAAAACCTTGCTCCTTCCTCTCCTGTCTTTTCAAGAAGTTCAGCTGTTGAAAGATGGCAACAGACAGCAGCCAGTGGATATTTTCTGGTTTACATTTCTATTTTTATGCTTAAATTTGGAGTTTTTATGTGTATCAAACAAATCTTTACATTTTCTTGCTGAGTGCTGTGATGGAGTCTGTAAATTGCAGTGAAACACTGTTGTTCTGCTTGAAGATTGATGCGGTCATTTTATGGAATGCCTCCTTCTACTGGAGGAACTGCCAATTAGGATGAACACTATTATTCTGATTATTATTATGAATTATCATCACTGATTATTGGGAGTTACATTATCTTTTTGTCCTTTATCTCCTGATTATTATTATGAATTATCATCACTGATTATTGGGAGTTGAATTATCTTTTTGTCCTTTATCTCCTTGGACACTCAGTTTCAAGTGAGACTGATTGGCTCACTTGTTTGTTGACTTTTTTGGAATGTTATACATTTAGTTTCGATGCTCTTCAGCACTATGGTGCATTCCTTATGGCGTTTTCAATGGAATGGGTTTGGAGTTTGGGACATGTATAAGTTCATAGGTAGGTACTAGGCCTATTGGCCCTAGGGCCTATATAAGCCTAGCCAAAAATGTACCCTGGCTTTCGCTACCCAAGAAAATAATTTTCCTGTGCCCCTGTCGAGCAGAGCCACAGAGGTAATCCCTGGGGTGAATTTCCTATTTCCCATCCAATCATCAAGATTTTTCTTGAAGAGTGCTAATGAGGAGCTTTGTTTGATATGGATAGGTAGTTTGTTCCAGAGTATGGGAAGCCTCTGGGACAGGAATCTATTCCTCCAGCATGTTCTATTTATTGTGGTAACAAGGTTTAGGTCCCTAGAGCGTGTAGCTCGGAGGGATTGGGATTTCTTTAAGTGGA
Organism: Protopterus annectens; assembly: GCF_019279795.1. Taxonomy (NCBI): domain Eukaryota; kingdom Metazoa; phylum Chordata; order Ceratodontiformes; family Protopteridae; genus Protopterus; species Protopterus annectens. The sequence goes on from NC_056735.1 coordinate 1,172,989,652, forward strand.
GCATGTTCAACAGCTCTGGGTTTGAAATAGCTTTGCATGTTAGGCAGAGATTGCCTCTGAGTAGGCGATATGTGACGGAGTAAAGCTGAAGTTTTTTGAGATGGACTGCATAGGGTATCTGTCCGAGGCCGGTAATCCTCTTTGTGAGATAATTCTGCGGCCTTTGCAGTTGTTGTAGAGGTCTTGTGAGGTACATACCAAAAGGGCCGTTGTACTCTATAATGGGTCTAATGAGTGACAAGTAGAGGAACAATGACCTCTTCTTGGATGAGAAACCTTTTGTGATGAGGTGTGCTATGTAGAAGGATTTCCTGACTACTGTGGCGATGCAATTTTCAAAGGAGAGACTATGGTCCACCTGTGTCCCAAGGTCTCATCACACTTTCAGTGTTAAGTAGACTACCACTTATGTGATAGCTCATGGGTACAGAGTTTTTACCAAAGGAGATGACAATGCACTTTTTCACATTGAGCTTGAGGCCATGGCTTTGACACCAGGCATCTGTCTCAGTGAGACCCTTTTATAGGATGTCCTCATTGTTAAGAGTTTCGATTATGGCTCCTAGTTTGCAGTCATCTGCGAACTTCGTTAGCCAAAGACCTTCTGTGTTAGCCTGTACTTCAGAAAAGTAGATACCAAATAGGAGAGGACCCAGGACTGAACCCTATGGTACTCCACTTGTCACTGGTCTGAAGATAGATTTGGAGTCTGTTACTTTTACAGTGTGGGTTCGGTCAGTGAGCCAGTTGGCAACCTATTTTGTGACATAGGAATTTATACCTAGTTTAGTGAGTTTATCTATAATTAAAGAGTGGGGGATGGTGTCAAAAGCCTTGGCGAGATATAGATAGGCTGTGTGAACCACCTTACCCTAGTCTACAGCTTTGGTGACTGCTTCAAAGAAGTCTATCAGGTTTAGGAGACATGATCTGCCTTTTACAAACCTGAACTGGGTGGGGTCCAGAGTTTGGAGATGACCGATGTCTTTGTTTAGAAGTTCCATGATGATATGTTCCATGGCCTTGCAGACCAGGCTAGTTAGGGTAATGGGGTGGTAGATCCTGGGGTCAGTGGTGACTCCCCCTTTGTGGAGTGAGATAACTGTCAGTGTGTGCCATTCAGTGGGCACAAAGCCAGAGGTGAGGTTATGATTGAACATGGTGCTTAGGTGGGGTGCCAGTTCATTCTGTAGTTCGTGTAGAACGCAGCCTGGAATGTTGTCAGGTCCCATGGATGCTGTGTCCTTGGCTTTTGAGAGTGTGGTTTTTACCTGTGCAGCTGTGATTACAGGAACTTTGCATTCTTCCGGTATAGAAGTGGGCCCTTTAGGGGTGAGAGGGGGTAAAGTTAGCACTGAACCTATCTGCCAGGATGTTGGCAATATCAGTTGGTTCTGTATATTTAGTGCCATTGTGCTGTAACTCAGAGCAGATCTGAGTGTTGCCATTGAGATTCTTGACATAGCTATATAATCCTTTGTGGTTGTCCTTAGAATCAGTGGAGATTTTGTTTTCGTACTAGCTTTGGAGGATTTTATGAGGGATCTCAGCTTCTTACTGAGGCTGATCAGGGAGTTCAACCAATCACGGGATTTTGCTCTTTTTGGAGGATTTTATGAGGGATCTCAGCTTCTTACTGAGGCTGATCAGGGAGTTCAACCAATCACGGGATTTTGCTCTTTTTTTGCAACAGTTTCTTTTTTCTGTTGTAGAGTTGGTTAATGGCAGGGGACCACCAGATTGGCTTCCTTTTTTTGGAGGACAGCATTTTGATTCTGTTAGGGATAGCATGATCCATGCATTTGTGTAAGTGCTTATAAAGTGCATTTGTGTAGGATTCAGCAGTCGTACCTCTATTGTCCGTCTGCATGAGTGTTGTGAAGTTTGCCACTTCTGTCTTAAGAAGTGTAAAGTTGGCTTTGGAGAAGTTTTTTTTTACGGTGATTTCCCTAATGGGAGGTGAGGTCGGGATGTGGATGTCTAGGGTGATTAGCTTGTGGTCAGATTTGACCAATGAGGAACTGACCTCTGGTGTGGAACACCAGTCGCCCATGTTGGTAATGACCAGGTCTAGGATATTGCTGCCCCTGGTGGGGGTGTGGATAAGTTGATCCAAGGCATTGGAATTTATGAATTCCAGAAAACGTTGAGCAAAAGCAAAAGAGTTGGTACATGCGTAGTTTTCCCAGTTAATGGTGGGGTAGTTGAAAATCGCCCATTATTAGGGTGTTGGGTTGTACCCTAATATTTTCCAGTGTATCAAGAAATGATGAGTGGGAATCCTGGGGCATGGTGGGGGATCTGTGGCAAGTTACAATTTGGATTGCGGTATTGCCCAGAGTTAGTTGCACTTGGATAATCTCGGATGCATTATGCTGAGCAACTAGCCTGGAGGTGTGGATATCCTTAATGAATATGGACACGCCTCTGCCTTTAGTGGTTCGGTCCAGGTTAGGTGGTCGAAAGGTGTGGTAAGAATTATAGCCTGGTAATGCAGGAGTGCTCTCTGGAACCTTGAACCAGGTCTCTGTCACTGCACAGATGTCGATGTTATCCATTTTAAGGAGTCCCTGAAGTGAATGCATTTTGAGGTTTAGACTTCTAGCATTGAACTACCCTCAGATTTTGCATGCTTATACCTGTTACGGTGGTGAATTTGTCATTTGAACCTTGCCTAAAAAAGGCACTATAGAGGTCGCAAGAGCCTTAGCCAGTATCCGGAATCCCAAGAGCGACAGGTGCAGGACATCTCTGGCATATCATCATGGTCTGTCGATCATGTCATCCCAGGCAGATATTGGATCCCCTTAGAATGACACCAGAAGCTTAGCCAATAGTTGAAGTCAATCATTTTGTCCTTGTACTGTGGTATCATTCAGGGTGATGGCAGGATGCTACTCAGGACCATGGTCATAGCTGTCTAGGCTACAAGATCGGGGAGCTCCTCCAGGTCTCTTTTCATGTAGTCCAGGGAGATATGTCTCAGGTCATTCACACCAACATGGACAATGACAGAGTGATATTTGTACTTGCTGTGGAGTGACCAGAGTATGTGCGTTATGGCGTTATGTGGCGGATCCTGGCACCCGACAGGCAGCTGACAGTAACTTTCTCCTCGTTTAGCCTGGTGAGTGGAACATCAGTGTGCCAGACTATAGAGTCACCTATGACTAGAGTGTTGGGTATGTTGCTATGCCTTATGGGCTGTGGTTGAGTGGCACACTGAGTTTGTGGGCTATGTGTCATTTGGGTTGTGTTGGGTGGTGGCGGTTGCCTGCATTTCTGCTTTGGAGGTCTCTGTTACTTAAGCAGATTTTTATTGAGAGCCTCCGTGAATGTACGTGTGTGTTTTATGCTGTTATGTGTGTGTTTTGGTGGTGTAGGTTTTGAGGCACTATGTGATGAGTGTGGTGTGGTGCAAGTGTTTATCTTCTCCTCTTGACTGTCTAGTCCAGTCTTGGGTGAAGAGAGCTTTGCTTCCAGTTTGGCTACATAAGTGCATTTCTCACAGGTTGTAGTGTTGGGTGGTAGGAGGAGAGGGTTGTCTGTGTACATAAGCCAACTGCTGCACTGCCCCAAGATGCCCAGATTCATCAGGTAGACAGGAGAAAACACCGGGAGCTGACCCTTAGATATGCCTTGATAGGTGCTTATTTATTAAGTAATAAAACTGTTTTCCTCTAGACAAGTGAGGAAAGTTGAGAGCTGTAGCAATTTGTAGGTTATTTAGTGCTTACAACGAGTTCTGAACAAGTGCTGAGCTCAAAGAAACAGATTTGAGTGCTAAAACTAAAAAAAAATGGCTAGTTTTAAGGGAAAATTTTGAAGAGCAGACTTTATGGCACTGGGAATAGTTTAAACCTAGCTAAGCGGCGATGCATAAAGTGTATTTTTTTAAATATGACAGTAGCAAATGAACAAACTGATTTAAACAAACAAATTAACTAATAAAAAGCAAAAAACGGAGCCCCGTTCCAGCAGTCTTTGATCAGACAAGTTATAACTGCACACGCCTGCCACTAGGGTGCAGGGAATCCTTCTCCAAAAAAGAAGATCTGGATTAGTGCTCAATTTATACAAACAAAGCTAGATTCAGCAGGTCTGAATTAAGTCTATCTTATAGCAAACAAGGTGTACCAATTTCAGAAAGAAAAACAGTTCAAATAAGCAGGCACAATAAGCCTTTAACAAGAAACTTCCAACTCAGAAGGGCAGAATCTACCCTCTCCTCCCGCAAGACTGCAGACCACACCTTCTTAATGTAAAATAACTGGCCCGAAGCCCAAGTGCTTAAACCAGAATACACTTTTAGAATAACAGACACTAAAGCTTTCAATCAGCAACCCCCAACTTAGAAGGATGTAAGCTACCTGTCCTGCCACAACAGTGCAGACCACAAACCTTTTTAATGTAAAACAGCTGGTCTGAAGCCCAAGTGCTTCAACGAAAGACTTAGAATAACAGCTACAATTTACTTAGGCTACTAACAAGCAGTAATAAATGCAGCAGAATAAATGCAATAAAGTAGGAAGAAACATAAATACAGTAAAAGCAGATGAATAAAGTGCATTTTTTATATAACAAGCTCAAAACTGAGTCCTGTTCCAGCAGTCTTCAATCAGACAAGTTCTAACTGCACACTCCTGCCACTAGGGTGCAGGGGGAACCTTCTCCAAAAAAGATGGCCTGGATAAGTGCTCAAGTTATACAAACAAGGCTAGATTCAGCATGCTTGGATCTAGTCTATGCTACAGCAAACAAGGCACACCAATTTCAGAAAGAAACAGTTCAAATAAGCAGGCACAATAATCCTTTAACCAGAAATTCCTAGCTCAGAAGGGCAGATTCTAGCATCTCCACCCACAAGAGTGCAGACCACAAATCTTAATGTAAAATAACTGGCCTGAAGCCCAAGTGCTTAAACCAGAACTAATACACTTTTAGAATAACAGAAACTGAGCCTTCACTCAGCAATTCCCAACTTAGAAGGATGTAAGCTACCTGTCCTGCCACAACAGTGCAGACCACAAACCTTCTTAATGTAAAACAACTGGTCTGAAGCCCAAGTGCTTAAACCAAAAGGCTTAGAATAACAGTTGCAATTTAATCAGGCTACTACCAAGTAGTAATAAATGCAGCACAATAAATACAACTAAGTAATTTTAAGTAAAGGCAAAATCAAAATAAAGTGCAATTTTTTTTAGTACAGTGTAAGGAGAGAGGAAGGAGGAGCAGAAGAAAAATTCAAGGTTAAGATCAAACTTACAGTAAGGGCAGACAACTGCAAAGCCACCAACTATAACAACACTACAAGAACAGGGTGGGAGTGAGGGGAAAAAACAGTTTCAGGATAGATGAGAAACATAAAACAATGCCAGAAAATATATAAAATAATTCAGTCAGGCAAAAAAATAATTCAGCCAGGCAAAATTAAGACAATGCAGAACTCTGAAAGGTTAAAATGTCAAGAAATATACTTATCAATCAGCAATATATTTCCAGAGAATCACACTTCAGCCAGAATACCAGGAGTTTCCAACAGTGTATGATCTTTGTGGAGTTTGATTTGTTCCAAAGTTTATAGGTAGTTACTAAGCAAACAGTCCAGAAGAACACAGAGGAGAGTAGCCCAAATTTCCAATTGCCCCAAAGCACTGCCTGGTTAAGTGATTTGCTCAAGGTCACGTAGCAGGCAAATGAAGGCTGAGGGGATAAAACCCTATACCACAGGAAATAGCTCATTAACAGTTTCAAGCCTTAATCCTTGTGCTAATTGCCAGAAGCTGTGTTTGCAATGAAGCACACTTTCTATTCTGAACAAACAAAAACCAAAGTGGAACAAACTGTGCTGTAACTAAACATAAATGTGTAGTACCATAAACTGCAACAGCACAGTCCACAGTCGATTAGGAACGAATAAAAACTTTATTCCACAAAAAGAATACTGGTAAGCGCTTTCACACACTTACACACTGCTCTGATGAAGCACTTTAGTCAAGACTCCACTTTTCACACTATAAACGCGTGGAAGATCTAGCAGAGAAAATTAACAATGATTCAGGAACCAATAATGCCAATGTTAATGCTCCAACCTTTACATCGACATCGTATGCATCAAGGATTAATGATCAGACTTTTGATATTCCTCATTCCTCAGTTAATTTTATAAGGAACAGTAACAATATGGATACATCTATTGGTCAGAGTCAATTTCTTGCCAATAATCAAGGTAATGTGAGCACTCTTGTTACTGCTTTCTGTAATGCTCCAGTTTCTACTAATTTGCCTGAAGCTGCTAGTGTGAATTGAACCCCTAACCTGAATGACTGGCTAGCTACTACATTGCAACTAGATGACATCGAAGTTAACACTGAAGCCAGTTTTTCAGCTACACCAATTAACATCGTTGAGAATTTGAAAGCCTTTTGATTTTAAACTACTTAAATTCAAAAAATTACAGCTGGAAATAACATTTTAAAGAATGTATACAACGTAAAATAGTCCCCAAGGGACTTAGACTGTGGAAGTGCCCTACTGGTCGTACAGCGAATTCTCTATTTCATGCGGCCTTAAACTTTTTGACAAACAAGGGCTATAATTGCTTAATATTTTGATTGAGCATTATCAAATTCAAGCAGACGAGCTGGCTAAAGAATTCTCTGAATTGGATACTAAGATTAAATCTGATTTGGACTTTGAGAGGTATTCTTTTGACTATACTAGAATTTACAACAGTATAGATCAGCTCTTGCAGAAGTTTAAACACACAAAGATGAAAAAGGTTGAGCGGGATAGGTCAGACTATCAGAATGGGTTGGTCTACCCATATCCACCCACCATCCAGACCTGGAACTCCAATCAGAATAGGAAAAAAAACAATATAATCCAATCTATGGGCAAAACAAAAATGAATTAAGCCCATCTACTACTCAGTCCAGTAACGGCGCACCCCTAAGCAACAAGAATGTTACAAGACGTAGTGAAAGGTTAAGAAATCAGAACTAATTTGAACAAAGGGATAATGTTAATGCATTTAACGTGGATACGGACAGTACAAATTTTCAAGGGGCAAAACTGAGCAACAGGTCGAATTATTCCAAACAGAATCAACAGCGTGGAGATGGGCATCACAAACAGAACAAGAAACAGAGGTAAATACAAACAAACACTCAGGTTGCTCCTAGTACTGAAAGACCATCGCATTTAGATAATGACTTTACTGAAAATTTGGACATTGAAAATCCATGCGTTGTTATTCAGAATTCTGATTCTGATTTTAATGTGTTTAACTATTCAACATATTTTAACACACCTTTAGTCGATGTTCTAGCTACAGGTTTTACTTTTGTGCCTACAAGTAAAGCCGACATAGCAAGAACCTTAACCGATTTAAAATTATTTGTACGGAAGTTAGATTTGAACGTCTTGTTTGGGGAATCGACCATTAGTAATAGTATGTACAGACTTTCGAGTACATATGATCCCCCATTGCATCCATTACTCCTTTTATTCAAAAGAGTATGTGAAATGGATATGACAGCTTTTTTTGAATGGGAGAAATATTAAATGCAACAATTTCATTAAAACACAGTGGGAACTTGTTAATAGTTTGAAAGATGCACCTGTACGAATCATGAAACCAGACAAAGAAGGTGGACTGGTTTTCATGGACCCTGATGACTATAACAGAATGAAGCAATTTTAGTTCCCCTACTTATGAGCTAGTCTCCCTTAATGAAGTGAATAAGGCACATCAACGCATAAAAATGTACATAAATTACCTACTTATAGAGGCTAGAATTTATGTGGATTTGTTTAACTATTTGAGTATGCCTGCACCCTTGGTACCTACCATTTTTGGTATACCAAAAGTGCATAAAGACCTAAACAATCCACCATTAAGACCAACTGTAGATGGTATAAACTCGATAACATGCCAGTGCAATAGCATTCTTAAGAAATTTTTTACAGAAAAATATATCTGTAAAGACTCTTGGAGTTTGTTACAAAATATAAATGATTTAGAATTTATAGGAGATTGTAATTTTTAAACAATAGATGTGAAAGATCTGTATACATCTATCCCTCACAGTATAGGTATTGAGTGGATTTCACTTCTGTTAAAAAGAAAGGGAGCATCTGTCTCTGAAATAAATTTGGTTACAGAATTATTAGATATTATTCTTTCCAATAATTTTATTTTTTATGAAGGTGACTACTATCTTCAAAAAAGCAGGGTTGCTATGAGCTCCCTTTTTGGGGGCAGATTTGTAAATCTTGTAATGGCTCAGTGGGAATATGAATTTCTTTTTAAAAGACAACCTTTTTCAGATAAAATTTATTTTTACACTCGTTATTTGGACAGTGTATTATATTATTAAAGGGTGATGAGCATTTGACCATTGATTTAATGACATGTTTGAATAATAAAACAGGTTTTTTGACATTCACACATACTTTTTGCACTGAAAAGATTTCTTATTTGGATGTAGAATTAAGGAAAGATTATGTTGTTGTTGTTGTTTGTCTTTTGGCTTTTCCCGGTTAGGGGTCGACACAGCGGAACTCTGGTCCGCTAATGATTGGCAGTAGATTTTTACGGTGCCAAGTTGCCAGCTCGACGCCCAACTTTCAACGAAGGCACGCCCATTCACGCATGTCTTTCGGAATGCCACTCTACTGCGGGGAGGACATGCAGACTCCACACAGAAGGCACACCCCGCACTCCAGCCGAGAATCAAACGGGAGAACCTCTTACTGTGAGGCAAAAGCACTACTGCTGCACCACCGCGGATCTTCTAATTAAGGAAAGATTATACTTGTACAAAATACCTTGCAAAGGTTTTTTGGAAAAGTATGTATTCTAAATAGCTTACTGCGTTATTCAAGCTCACATCAGAAATGCTCCATTGTCAAAGGACAACTAGTTAGAGCCGCGAGGATGGTTTTTTTAGAAAACAGATTTCACTGATGAAATTAACATTCTAAAAAATATGTTCATTAGACTTGGATATCCAATAACCTTGTTAGATACCCTTACTATGGAAGTTGCACATAAGAGCCATTGGTCAGTATAAACCTTTTTTGGGTAATACTAAAGAGTACGATCCAGCTACTGACTTATGTTCCTGAACACTACCTTGTAACAATAAGGGATGAAAAAATTGTGGCTACAAATTATAAGTTTTATTACCCCTTTCTCAGTAGATGCAAAGCACTTAAACGGGATCTTAAAAAAGAATTGGAGATTTTTATTGGATGATCCCACCATTAGGAATAAAACAGATGTACAACCAAGATTTGTATTTAAAAGAGGTTGTAATTAAAAAATATGTTAGAATTTAAGTCAGTCCTGTGGACCAGAAACCCAAGGATGTTCAAGTCCGAAGCAGGTTCTTATTGCAAACACATGGAAATAGGTAAAAATTTCACTTTTAATAATGTGAAATATAACATAACAAAGAAATTCAACTGTAATTCTCTAAGATGGTTGTCGATTTAGCTGTCAGTGCTGCACTAGTTTCTATATTGGGAAGACCGAACGAAAATTAAAAGAACGAGTGTATGAGCATTTATATAACATTACCAAGGAAAAAGTTTGATAATGCCCTAACTAGACACATTTACGACAATCCTGAACATTATCTTAAATTTAGAGTGATTGACCAAGTGGAATTTGATCCAAGAGGGGGTCCACATAGCCTAAAATTGGAAAAATTAGAGCTTTTTTGGCAATTACGTCTGACTGCTCATAGTTTTCCAGGACTTAATTATATGTGTTCTATACTCTGTTGGTTGAAGTTAAAAAATCTTGAGATATAGAAAAATTCATTGTGAGGGAACATGTTTCTCTAGGTGTCTATTTTATTGTTTGACGTATATTTAGTTAGGAGAATATTAAAACTATAATGTATTAATATTTATGTTATGTGTATGAATAATTATTTTGTTTTTTATATACATTTCCTTACAATTTTAGTAATATTTAATACATGGTTTATATTTATGTATTATACTGTCAAGGGTATTTTTTTGGGAATGAGGCTGATCATGTGATATAGGGAGGGTTATTTAAATAAGCCTCTTGTTTTTTTGTATTCTATCTGATGACGTTTGAGTAGTATCTCAGACAAAAAGTGCTTAATAAAATTGTTGTTGTTAGCAAGTGTTCTTTACGTTACCATTCTAGTTTGTTTTATTAGTTCCTTAAGATACCTCTTCAGTAGCAAAAGCTGTGTGTGTTATAATATCATGAGATGTTTTATGAACTCGATACTGTACTTTCTTGAAGGCACTATGTGTGCCACATGAGAAGGAAGAGAAGACTGGTCCACATGCTGTGGGAGTTTGAAACTAAGTAAGGAATCAAAGGGGGGGGGGGCAGACATATACCAGGTAGGAGCTACAATGAGAAGAAAACTGTAGCATGGAATTCTGAGTCATACTGCAAGAATTCCAGGGCCCTACAGTGGTATACACTGGGCCCAGGCAGAGGGAAAGATGATCCCTGTTTATGCCTAGAGAGTTGTCTGACTGAGTTCCGGAGTAGCTGGTCATATGAATAACTACATAGTACTGCTTTTGAGAAGGCAGACATTATTAAGAAAGGTGTCTAACCCAGACAGCATCAATGGAAGTGATACTAGATAAGCTGGCAACACAAAGACAAACATCAGAAATATCAAAATTGGCAACAATGATGCTCATAAGTGCCTGAAAAAAATACAATGGGGCACTGAACCATCCCCTGGGACACAACAGTCATATATGGCAGAACTTAGTTTACCCTGCTAACAAACATGTAAAAAAAATGTCAGGGACTGGATTCAGTCTTCTGAACAGAGCTGACAAATACAATCTTATGATCTCTACCACCAGCTGGTGACAGTAAATGTCAGGGAATAATTGTGTTTGCATTCTGCTGACTGGTGATGACAGATTAAATGCCAGGCCCAGTGTCAGCAGCAAAAAGATTAAGAGGACAGTACAGGAGCAGGAAGCCAATGAAAGTAGCCACTAGCTATCATCTCCTGGGCCTAATCTGATGCTGGGCTTGAGGCCACTACACTAAAACTGCGGGAAACAGCAGATGCTGTTGAAGGCCTGAAACTATTTACAGCACAGTACATCTAACTACCACTGCTGGGGCCAGGGGTCAGTGTTTTTACATTCATTACAGGACTCTTCCTCCTATTTCAATTACACTGCAAACATTCTTTCAAAAGCGGACAATCATTCAATAATGAGAGAGGGCAAAAAGGAAAAGCAGATGATTGAAGCTTCTGTAACCTCTCTGCCATCAAATTTCCTCCAGTGCTTTTTCTTCTGTAATATTTAAAAGAACTGTTTAACCTCCTGCAGATCACAAACTTCTTTGTACCATGGGAAGTTTTCAGTCAGAGGACACACTATATGTGACTCTGTTTGTGACAACAGTATTTATTGCAGTTTACTATCAAAACTGCAAAAATAAATAAATAAATAAAATTGACTCACCTGATCGAACATTCCGAATTTGGCAATGTTGGTTTAATGGAATGTTGAAAATCATCACCCCGATGTCCTCATTCGACCAAATTCGGAAATCAGAAGGTGATGTCAGACCATCAGGCATTTGTGCTGAAGCTGCCGTATGAATTGTACATTTACAGCAAAAGTGTTTACCTCTACATCCCCTGAAAATTATATATTCCAACTCGGATGTCACACTACAGTGAGGAAAAAGGTAAATTTCCCGATCCCCACTGTAGTGCGATCTGTTACCAGAATGTCAAGAGAATGTACACTACCAATTGCTAATGTGCATTCGAACATTTTCTGAATGACATTAAGGAAACTGGAAAAGACGCATTTGTCCATTCCAGTTTCATGCAAGTGCCATTCCACATTTTGATGGTAAACCATTTATTACAGAATGCCATGTTGGACAGAAAATGAAGTTTGGTCACAAAGTCGGTGACCATCAAAAAAAGAAAATGAAGGCAAGAAAACAAAACTACCAACATCACCCAAAGTTACCGAATATAAAATGAGAAAGTTTAACTGAAATATGAAAGTACTGGAACCTTAAACTCAAACATGTGGCCTGGAGCCATTTCTATGACAACCTTTCTTTTTAACACTGGGATAAGAATGGGAGAGTTCCGGAGGCATTGTGAGATTGCCAAAAATAACATGAAGTGCAGGGATACTAGCTGGACATGGCATGCCAAGCAGTTCTAAGTTTGGGATGGAAGTCCTATCTGTTCTGTTCTGCAGCCAGAGTGCTTTGTTATCAGAATAAATCACAATGTTTACTATACAGCCCCCAGCACCACACACAATGGCAAATTATCCAAACCATCAGAAAAACAGTTACTTTATTACCCTCAAGAAATGGAAAAAAATCCAAAGAAGACTGTTGTTTTACCTGTTGCACATCTGAGGATCAAAGTGAACCGTACACAATGCAGCTAGGCGGAATATCACTGCGACACCTTCCAAGGCACTAGTCACCTGTGCTGGGCACTCCTCTTCAAGCCCAGAGAGTAAGTATGTCAACCTTCGACTCAGTGCTCCCCACAACTTGCTCTTTGTCTTCATGTCCAAGGGACCTAATCTGGAAAGAGAGTCAGTAATACATATTAATCAATGTTGTTCCTCCCACTTACCAGGATAGGTGATCCTGCATGATTCCTGCAGCAATCTAGAGTGATGTAAACAAGTAGCTCAAAGTGTGCATTATCAAAGAATATCACAGCTCAAAAAGTCTAAGGTACAAATTAAAGTAAGGCTTCATTACAATTGTACGGCCTTATTATATGCACCTATAACAAACTATAGCAGGGTGGTGCAATTACGGAACTCATCCTCTGGTTAAAAAAATAAAAAGGTACAGAGGTTTTGTTTGCAGCTATCAAAGTACAAGGGAATATTAGCAAAGCTACACAACAGAAATGAACAAATGGACAACACAACAAATAGTGTGCTAATGCAAGACATCATCATATCTCATAGTAAGCATATCATCACACCTCATGGTAAGCCATTATAAGGCTTATTCTGGGATGTACTATCCATCTTACAAAATGGATCCATAGTGTAAAAATAAAAATTAAATATTACATGCATTTTATTTTCAGCCATAAGGATGTTAAAGACTGTCATTACAGTACAATTTGCTTTTCATAATCTTATTAACCAGTTCAAAGTAGAAATATTAAAGAACAGAAGAAACAATCAATCAACATAATATCCTGTACCAAGTAACAACACAGGATAAGGTTTACCTTTCTAAAGCAAAGTGTGTGAAGTCATTTCCCAAGAGTATAAGATGGGGGATGGCAGCAGTTCGTACAGCAGAGGAGGAGGAATGAGAAAGAAGCCTCAAAGCCTTTAATTAAAAAGGGCAGTCATAACAGCACATGCACTGCCAGTGTACCCTGTACTCTGTCCCCAAGACATACAAGGTTAGCATAACTGAAGAGGTATAGTGCTACAGATACAGTAGATAGGAGAGCTTTGTCTCCAAAGATGGCAGACAAAAATAATTTCTCAGAAACATGGATATACTCTTTACTATATCCAAGGTACTTTCTGACCAACACTGTTTAGTTTCAATAAATGTGAAGACAGTGCATCTATCCAATGACCTGAATGGCAGCAGAATTAAAAAAACAGCAATAAGACCATGTAGCAGTCAAAGTGAATGGTGTTAGGTGAAAGAGGGAAGAAAAGTTGGTCCCAAATGAAATGTGAGCGCTCATACTGCCAAGTGCCAACATGCCCCCAAAAAACAGCAGCAAAAGTGCAGAAGAGCGAATATCAAACATCACTATTGTCCTTTAAGCTTCTTTTTTGCACCTCACCCCAATATGAGGGGCAAGCCCACCTGCACCCTCAAACTTGCATATACCAACTCCAAGATCACCACACCTCATATCTAACAGCCATCTTAGGCGTAGCATATGGAAGTCCATTTTTGATTATTCAGTTTCAGTGTTATGGGACTCGCTAAACCAGGTCCTGACATTTCAAAGAGTTACCCAAGAAAGCAGATCACTGCAAGTCTGAAGGTACAATGCTATCCAGAGTATCTCATTGCCTTTTTCAGAAACGGTGTCTGCAAAGTATGTAAATGTGAAAATCTCCCTATCAAAGAGAGGCATTAGCACAAAAAAAAAAAAAAAAAACACGCAAAGTGCAACCACCTACACTAGCAGAGAAGGATAAGATCTGGACTACACCCCAGACAACATGAAATCAAGTAACAATACAGACACTGGTGAAGCCTGATTGAGGAGGAGACAGAAATGACAAGCAGTCTATTTGCCTCTTTCTGGGGTGAGGATCAGGGAAGCACATGTGCATGCAACTCAGAATTTCTGATGGAGACCATGAAGCATTTCATCTTTAAGTGGGCAAAGTAAGATGTGTCCCTAATATGAAGCCAGTCTTGGGAATATTCGGTCCACTAAGAGTCCCAGGCCAGGGGAAGGGGGGGTCAAGCATTATTGTAAGACATAACTTCTTAACTGGTGCTTTCAATTTTCACATCATCCTTGACAGTGGGACAGAGTCCCTAGCTACCTGAATCCTGAGAGGTCTCACGGAAGAATATTCCTGAGCACCATCAAACCGAAAGATGCACATCCCCTAAGATAACTGATCCAATTTGTAATGAGTGATAAAGGTATTAGGAGAAGACCATATAGCTGCTGCACAAATATCATCCAAAGAAGCTCTTGCGTGAAAAACTGTTGAAGGTGCTACAGCTCTAGTTGAGTGCACCTTCACTGGATGTGGAAGGTGAAGCCCTTTTGAGTTGTATGTAAAGGTAATGCAATGTATGAGCCATTTTGCTAAGGTAAACTTGGTAACTGAATACCTATGAAAAGCAAAAAGGCAACAAATCGCTGGTCAGATTTTCTGAAATTCTTTGTTCTATGAAGATAAAAATGTAGTTGTCTATGTACATCTAACAAATGTAGACAATATTCCCCTTTATTGGAGATATTAAGAAAGAAGACTGGCAGTTGCAATGTTTGGTTGACACTGACTTCTGAAACTACTTTTGGCATAAAGGAAGGGTTAATCCCGAGGGAAACTAGTCTTTATGAAAACATTATGTAAGGAGGTTTACAGAATAAAGCTTGAATTTTGGACACTCTTCTCGCAGAGGTGATGGCCACTAAAAATAAAGTTTACAAAGTCAGAAATTTTAAGTTGCATGTAGCTGATGGCTCAAAAGGGCAGGTGTTAGAGCCTGTATAATGGTCGGTAAATCCCAAGAACTATGGGCTCCTTGAAAGGAGACCTCAACATAAGGATGCCCTTCAAAAAGGCCTTACAGAGCTTATGTGACATAAGTGATGAACCACTGAAACCAGTATGGAAATTTGATATGGCACCAAATGGACTCATGGTAGAGGCAGAAGAGTCAGTTTGATAAAGGCCAGCTAAAAAAAATCCAAATCCAATACCTTATGTACTGGGACTGTATAAGGATCTAGAACATTGGCAAGACCCCATCTAGTAAACTTTTCTCACTTACTATGATAGTTTCCTAGCAGAAGGCTTGTGATGGGCCAAAATGATTTGGCAGACAGGGCAGGAAAGGAGGAATGCCTGGCAATTATGGGAATTGGAGAAGCTATGCAGTTAGCTTGAGATGTTGGAGATTTGGATGAACCATTCCTTCTGGGTGAGTTAAAAGATCTGGAGCTGGGTCCAGAATTCAGTTTCCGAAGCAGATGAGGGCAAATTAAGTGAAACCAAACCTGCCATGGCCAGATTGGGGCAATGAGGATTATTGCGTTCTTCGACTTCTTAGCTTTCTTTAGAAATTGGGATATTAGGGGGAAATGGGGGAAAGGCATATAGGAGACCAGGGGGCCAATTGTGGAAAAGAGAGTCTCTTGGTGACTCCCCCAGAGGGGAGATCAGGACAAAGTAACTGCTGCACTTGTTGTTCAGGGGGGACACAAACAGATCACAGCAGGGTTGGTCCCAGTGACAGAAGATACTTTCCGTCACCAAAGGATGAGAGACTACTCGTGAGGCATAAGAATGGATCTGCTCAACCTGTCCGCAATCATTTTGGAACTCCCTGGAATATGCGTTGCCACTAGAAAGCGGTAGGAAGAAATCGCCCATTGCCAAAGTCTGATGGCTTCTCGACACAAAGGGTAAGACTTGGTTCCTCCTTGTTTGTTGATATACTAGGACTACCAACATGTCCAACTGATTTGTTACTGTTGCTAGAGAGAGAGAGAGCATCCTGAAATGCTTGCAAGGCTAATAGCACTGACCTCATCTCTAGAATATTGATGTGCAAGTTGGCCTCCCATTGGGACCATGTGCCTTGGACTGTCCTTCCCAGATAATGTCCTCCCACCCTATCTGGGAGGCATCTGCAATCAGTATAGCTTGGGGTTGAGGAAGGATGAATGGTCGGCCTGTGAGAATGTCACTGGAGTGTAGCCACCACACCAGATCCTGCTTGCAGCAATTGGTAATCAGGATGGGGATGAGACATTGGTTGCTCTATTAAGGACCACTGGGAAGCTAATAGCCACTGTAAAATTTGCAAGTGATACCTCGCTAATGGGGCCAGAGTGATCGAGGCTGCCATCGAGCCTAATGCTCGAAGGACTAGTCTGTCTGGAGAGGTTTTGCACCGATGATTTGGCTGACCTGGGATCTGATCCTTTGTAGCCTTTCCCTTGGAAGAGAAACATTTTGCCATTGTGTTTAAAATAGCTCCTATGAATTCTAGACATTGTGATGGATGTAGATTCGACTTTTCATGACTGACAGTAATGTCCAGAGATGCACAAAGATGTAAACTGCAGTTTCTGGCCCATTCTGACGCCTGGTGGTAGCGGTGAGGAGCCAGTTGTCGAGGTTTAAAAATATCCAAAAACCTTGCAGTCTGTCGTGAGCTGCTACCACTGCCATGCATTTGGTGAACAACCTGGGAGCAGAGGTGAGACCAAAGGGCAGCGCCCTGAATTGGAAATGATCATCTCCCAGCCAGAACAGCAGGAATCTCCCTGAGCATTTGTCCATCTTTATGTGGTAACGCACGTCCTGGAGGTCTACAGAGTGCACCCAATCGTCTTTTTCCATAAATGATAGGATAGACTGTACCGAGACCATCCTAAATTTGGTTTGCTTTATTGCCTTGTTGAGCTGGTTGAGATCCAGAATGTGTCTCCAGTCTCCTGTTTTTTGGGTACTAAAAAGAACTTTGACTAAAACCTGGGTCTTAATTGGTCTGGTGGGATTTTTTGGATGATTTCTGTTGAGAAGTTTTTGAATTTCTGCTAATGCTGCTTCCATGTGATTGGGTGGAACATCCGGAAGCCTTTTTTGGCTTTCTGGGGTTATGGAAAGTGGAATTTTGTAACCTCTGGAAATGGATTCCCCACACCCATTTGTCCAAGGTTATCTGTTTCCAGACAGGTAGGTGTAGGGATAGTCGTCCCCTGACTGCCTCCAGAGGAAGGCAATCGGGCCTCCATTCAGGAGCACTGGTAGGAAGTACCAGAGTAGGAATCTCTGGACCCCTGGTTCTGGAGGCCACTTCTGCCTCTAGGGAGGCGCCTTCTATTACTTCCCCCTCTGCTCCGGGGAAAGTCCTTGCCACGTGAATCCTGGAAAGGTCCTTGGGATTTTTTGAACCATAGTCTCACACTTCTCTGGTTCCTGGAGTAAGCACGTTGAGGAGTGGAGAAACATACTCTTATGGCAGAGAGAGAGTCTTCCCATCTTTTTCACATCTGGCTAGATTGTCTTTTACCTTAGGACCAAAAAGGAAGGATCATCAAATGGAGCGTTGATGAATGATGCTTTAAATGGCTCCACAAAATCACATAAATGCATCCTGGAGTGCCTTCTCATGGCTATGTCTGAACCCGCCACTCATATGGTCCCCTTTGCTGCGTGGGCAATGAATCTCATGGATGAATTAGAAACTGCGAAAGGCTCTTGTCAGGTCTCTTGAGGATCGGTTCGATGGAGTCAAGCATCTTTGATGCCGGATTAGCGATTTGTTTAATATTTATTTTATTTACTTACATTTGTTTACCGGAAAATTCAGACTGGACGCAGGTCCTTTTTCAGTGGATGCCCGGGGAGAAAAGCTCCACATCATGTACATAACTAGAGATACAAAGTTGCAGCAATAGTAAGCAACATTACAGGTTGTTGGCTTTAATACAATAACAAGATATTGATTATCGACAGTATATACAGTAAATGTTGCAAGTTAAGACAGTTTCTTCTCATTTATAATATTAGTAACAAAGTTGTCAGACAAGATTTTAAAGTATGTAAAGACAACTAGCTAATTCTGACTGTGGTTAGTAGTTAAGCTCGTCAGTGGGCAGAGAAATCCAGGAGGTAGAGGGTTGGGCACGAAAAGCCTCCAAGTACACAGACTCCTCTGAGGAATGTTGGATGGAAGACCATCCATCCCTCAATTTCAGAATTTCTAAGTATCATCGGTGTAGGACTCCTCCGAGGAGTCCAAGTGCTTCCCCCTTGCACATTTTCTTCACAGGTAATTCCTCGGGGGGGATGTTCCATGGAAGAGTCCAAAGAGGAAACCACTAAGGAGGGTATTACTTGGAGTTTCTGTGCCCTCTGTCCTGGGGGAAGAGACCAATGGGGGCTCCGGTCGAGGGGGGTGTAGAGATCTGTCCCGAAAGGGATGGCAAAGACCGAGTCCCCAATGGATACGGCCTTCTCCATGATTCGGAAAGCCCCCCCCCCATAGAGGGATAGGAGCCCAGAACCAAAATAGAATCCTTCAGAACCGGGCTTTGTGGTCTGTCCTTGAATGGGTTAATAGATGGTGAATATTCTGATCTTGGAACCGCAATTGTTTTAGGCTGCTCCTACACCAAGGAATCTTTTGCTGCGGTGGCAGTAGAACTCAGTTCCATATTTTTTTATAGGTACAGATTCCTGCTTACCATTCAGTGCCAAGGAACTTTGACACAAAAGGTTGTTTCGATAATTATTTAGGCAGTTCTGAGGAACTAGGACCCGAGGAAGGTCTCTTTCTTGAAGAAGACAACGACAAAGAAGAACTGGCTTCCTTTTTGGACCCAGAAATTTTCTCTTCAAAATCTCCTTTTAACAAACCTTTAAGGAATAGTTTGTTTCTCCATTCAGTGCAGGTTCTAGCTGAGAACCCGTTGCATACTGAACAATCTTCCTGTAGATGAGCCTTCCCTAAGCAATACATGTACCACACGTGCCCATTCAAATTGGGCATTTTACAATGACATTTCTAGCACCTTTTAAAACCGGAGGCTTAGATTTAACTGTGGACTCAAACTTTTCAGGCATCCTAAAACTACACACAACAAACACACACTCAAAGGGATAGTAGGATTTTTTTTTTTTTAATATGAGTTAAATTAGAAGAAGAAAACGGAAAACACCAACAATGGTGAACAAGGTTGCCTAAAGGGTAAATGAGAGGTACCAGCAATGATACACAAAAGTACAAGAGGACAGCTAAAACAAAGATACATGCATTCATGTTAAGGAATGACACGAGCGGGTAGAAGAAAGATACTATTAATAGAAAGAGCTGTCAGGTAGAGAACAGGTATTTTTTAAAGAAAAAACTTACTATTTAAGAAGCCAAAGCTTGAGAGCAGTAGGATGTGACTGACACATGGCAAATGAGATTTGAGGTCATTTAGAGAGAAGCATTATGGGTATAGCCTAGCTCAAGAGTTTGGAAGGAGCGAGCTGAAGTAAACATCAGAGTCGGTTCTGAGGATCAGAACCGAGCCCACTGTCAAGGATGACGTGAAGATTGACAACATTAGGTTACTGGTTAATCATGGATAAGATAAAAATAAAGCCCCTTTCCTAGCTTTGTTAAAGACCCATTACTTACTTTATCATGGACATACTGCCTCTCAAAACAGAGATCAGTCTGGCATGCTGGCCATGACCAAGCCCACACTGGCTACCTAAAAGTCTGTTCCACTAAAAAGAAAAACAAACAGGTCCTACTGCAATAATACTGGTGCACTACAGGAAGGAAGCACACATTTACACACATACATGAAAGCCATCAAGTATCCAGTGAGAAAGTTCGCTACTCCAGGCATCCACCAGGAATCACCAGGAGTCTGGTGGCTACCTCTTCCTGAACTGGACTCTAATAAATTATAGCAGTTGTTTTCCTATTGACAGCCTCTGGTCAGAAGCTCATTGGCTTTCTCCAGTCCCCTCTCCTGGGCAGCTGGTGGCTGTTCCCAGTGATGTGAACTTTGACCATATGTTCAGCAGATGGGTCTGCCTACATTATATTCCAGACATGCATTTTGTATGTACAATTACTCCTCAAATATCAGGCATGTATATGTACATTTCCCTGTTCAGCAGTTCTGCCTGATATTACATGTGCACTTTTAGAGTCCTTGTCCTGGATGCCCTGCTGGTATCTACCAGGTGGCAGGAAAGTGGCGGACGTAATGCAAAGAATTGGAGTATCTATAATCTTAACCCTTTCCTATTGCTAGCCTAAGCCATCTACTTAAAGTGGTAGGCCCGAGAGTGGAAGTCCTGCCAACTGAAAAAATAATCTACAACTCACAGCAACAGCAAACTCCAAAACTCATCATTACATCTTTCAAACATTTGTGTGTGTGTGTGTGTGGGGGGGGGGGGGGCAACTCCACATTCTCCTAGTCTTGGAGTAGGGGTATAATATGAAATGTAATCTTTGATTTGGTATATGTTCCTCCCATTGGCTTCTACAGTTCAGAAGATCATAATTATGTCCCTTTGACATTCAATAGGCACCCCATTGGCATTGCTTCTGCAAAGGAGACAAGGTTTGTATTCAAAGGCACAATGTGGACAAATCATATGGTTGCTCCTCTCCCATCAGGGTGGCATCTGGGCAACATTTCAGTGTCTTTTATACACAATCACTCAATGACCCAGCCAGAAAAATACACAAAAATGGCAAAGCCATCACTCTGCTCAATAAGTTTATCTAAACTTTTATCCGTCTAAAAACATGCCCAGAACAGCTGCATAATTTTGTTATCTGTTTAGACCAAAAAACAAATACTTCAAATTATTTTATAGTTTATGGAACACACACTGGTTCAGTATTTGGAAGACTGCAGTTGTTCCCCAACTCTTCCCTACAAGCCCCAGTCCCCATTAAATCAGTCAAGGGCAATACATCACGGTAATTAGACTCCTGCACTAAATCTAGTGGTCTGCCCACATCCCTTCTTAAACAAAAAGCTGTCCAGTTTTCCAGGAGAGCACCATGAACTCAAATATGGAAGTGCCAAGGGACCAGACAATATGCTGATGTTGCCCCAGTATCCACAAATCTCTTTACCAAAGCACATGCTGAGATGCACATCCATAAGGATTCTCCAAGTCCAAAGTACACAACCAAAATGGATAAGAAAATTCCTATGGTCCTTCACATAACTGCACAAGGATAAAAAAAAGACAGTTCATGTTCTAGAGTGTACAGAGGATTTGCACTATTACTCCTGACTCCAAGGTTTAGAGATTGGTTAGAAACGCCCTCCCAATATGCTTTAGTCTGGTCTACTCCAATAGTGCTACTCTATGCATCTGGCTATATGATCATTTATTTTTATGTATTTAGTTGCACTTTGTTGACTGGGTAGACCTATAGACCAGCAGCTTCTTTTCAAAGAAGACCTGAGGTGGAATTCGTACGGACTAGGTGAAAATTGGCCAAGGCACTGGGAGCTTCCCTTATTTTTTCAATAAACACCAAGGGATGTTACACATCTAAGCTTCTACAACTCAGGAAGATGGAACCTCGTTTCACATTTCATCTACTGGATAGCACCCTCATGACTGCAGTACCCTGATTGTACTACACAGTAGTATCAGCAATGGCAAATTAATTCAAGCACCTGATGTTGGAATTGAACCCAAAGCCTTCTATCCTTCCAAAACAAAAGGCAGGTAAGCTGTTTGAGATTCTGGCATTGTAAATAATCTCATCACTACATTTCTAAATGATTTTGGCACCAATACTTGGCATGCTACTTCCTCTCTACCCTTACTTACTCTGTATAAGTTACTTTTTAACTCACTACTTTAAATACTACACTTTTTCACCTTTCCTGGATTATTTTGTGAAAAAGCAACACTGCTTCTTTGGTTCAAATAAACCAAAAAGCCTATTAGTGTAATCTCGTGGAAACTACTTTCTTTGTGGTAAGCACTTGCAGTGTAATGTTTAGTATTGTTACTTCATTTGGGAGGCACAGGAAAGCATTTGTTTTCAGTTTAGAATAGTAAACTGTACAGTAAACCCTCAGTTAACCAGAATTCAAGCAACCGGCAAAAAAACCTGAAGCAATACAGTGCAGTATGAACAATTCAATTTTCATGTATTGAACTTTCTACCCCCCCCCCCCATGTATTGAACTTTCTACCCCCCCTCACCCAGCCAGGGTTTTAATTATTGTATTTCAATATTAAAATCAAATCAACACAGTGTTTATGGTATGGTATGGCATAATATAGTGTACAGTATTTGTCAGGATAATTTTTAATAGTAACTTTCAAGCAACCAGAAAAAAGAAGTTATGTTCTTACCATAACATTCTATATGTGTTGTCGCCCTTCATTCATTTTTGATGAATGGAACTCCGTTCCAATCCTCGGAACTGTCTGGCCTGTTATACAGCTGACACCAGTCAAAAAAAAAAAACTCTCGAGCTAAGACTCTACCCACAATGCCCTTCTCTCTATTACCTCAGATCAAGTTTGCAGCCAAATACAGAAATATATCAGAAAAATAACAGAAGCCATATCTAAGGTAAAACCTAAAAGCTCCCAGAACAAGTATCCAAACCTCCAGAAGTCCACAGAAGGGGGCAGGAGTATGGGATATCAAGAATGAATGAAGATGGAATGTTATGGCAAGAACATCATTTCTTTATCTGATGTTGTCAATTTTCATTCATTCTTGATGAATGGGACAGAGTCCCCAGCTACTTTAGGTCCTGGATCGTCCTATGGAAGGATATTCCTGAGCACCACAGAGCTGAAAGATGCTCTTCCCCTGGAGACCATATCCAATTTGTTAACAAGTGATAAAGGTATGGAGAGTAGCCCATGTTGTGGCTGCACATATTTCTTCCATGGATGCCTTGGAATGTAAAGCAGCTGAAGTGGATATAGATCTGGTGGAATGCGCTTCAACAGGCACAGGCAACTTGCAGTTATTATGACTGTAAATGAAAGTAACACAATCCCTAAGCCATTTTGATAAGCTAACTTTCGAGACAGGTTTACCCAAAGTTGAACCTGAAAAGGACACAATTGATCTGATTTTCTAGACTATTTGGTTCTGTCAAGACAGAAAAATAACTGTCTGTGAGCATCTAGTAAATGGCAAGCAATATTCACCTTTATTTGAAAAATTGGTAAAGAAGACGGGCAAATTAATAGTCTGATTAATATTAGATTCTGAGACCACTATACGTAGAAAAGAAGGTTTGATTTTCAACAAAACCCCATCCATATGAAACAATCACAAAGATGCTTCATACATAATGCCTGCAATTCAGAAATTCTCCTGGCAGAAGTGATGGCCACCAGAAAAAGAGAGTTTTCCATGACAGTAAGTTGAGATTGCAAGTACCTGCTGGCTCAAAGGGATGGAGAACTAAAGATTGTAGTATTAGGGTCAAATCCCATGGAGCTATAGCATCCTTAAATGGTGACTTTAGACGTAAGGCTCCTTTAAGAAAAACTTGACATAAATTGTGGGAAATTAAGGTATGATCATCAAACTCATTGTGGAAATTGGAAATGGCTGCTAACTGGATCTTGATGGTGGAAGCAGAAGCTCCTTGATCAAAAAGGAAGCCAGAAATTCCAAAACCTTGTCAACAGATGCTGAAAAGGGATCTAAATTATTCGTACTTGCCCACATTGAAAATCTCTTTCATTTGCTAAGACAGAGTTTCTGATGGACAGTTCATGAGAAGTCAGATGGACTTTTTTGTACTGAGGAGGGTAATCTATTCTGCTGGCAATTAACAGAATTGGAGATACCAAGCAGTCAGCCTGACACTGACAGTTGGGATGCACCAATCCCTGCGGGTGAGACATCAGGTCTGGAACTGGGTCCAGAATCCAAAGACGGTGAATCAGGTGAGGTCAAAGAAAGGGGAACCAGACTTGACGGGGCGAGGATCACATTGCATCTCAACCTTTGGGCTTTTTTCAAGAACAGGGGTATGACAGGGAATAGGGGAAAGCCATAAAGTAGACCCGGGGCCAATCGAGGAGGAGTGCGTCTCTCGGGGACTCCCCCTGCGGGGGAATTAAGGCAAAATAGCTGCTGCATTTGTTGTTTACTGGGGAGGCAAATGAAAAATGTCGTTACCTTGTGACTGAGAAATCACTTATGAGGCAGGAGGATGCATCTGCTCAGTTTTTCCTCTGTCACACTGGAGCTTCCCAGCATATGCATTGCTATTAGAAAGTGGTTAGAATAGATCGCCCATTGCCATACATGAGAGCTTTCTGGCACAGGGAGCAAGATCTGGTTCTGTCTTGTTTGTTGATGTACCAGACTACTCAATTCCAGGATAATGATGTGCAGACTGACCTCTTGCGGGGACCAAGTGCCTTGACCTGTTCTTCCCAGGTAATGCACCTCCACCAGATCTGGGAAGCATCCATGTTCACTGTGGCCATGGGCAGACAGGGAGTGAAGGTGCGGCCCCATAGATTTTCCTCTGACTTCATCCACCAGGATAGATCCTGCTTGCAGCGGTTTGTTATCAAAATTGGATAAGACATTGGGTGCGAGAGTATTGACCATTGTGCAGCTAAGAGCCAATGATGCAGTCCTATATGAAACCTTGCCAGGGGCACTAGGGTTATGATCAGTGCCATAGATCCTAGGGCTTGGAGGACAAGAAGAGCAGGAATTTTGTCTTTGGATATGATGAATTGTACTTGTGTCCTTATTTTCTGTAGTCTGTGCAGAGGGAGAAAAGCTACACAAGAAACTGTATCGAGGCGTGCTCCTATAAATTCTAGTTCTTGTATTGGAGTCACGTCTCTCTGTTGATCATAATGGCCAAGGACTGGAAAAGATGCAATATGAAGTCTGTGGCTTGAAACAGTAGACGCCTGGTGGGGGCGGTTAGGAGCCAGTCGTCTAGGTAAGGAAACACACTGAATCCGCGTAGCCTCAAGTGAGCTGCTACCGCTGCCCATGCATTTGGTGAACACCCTGGGGTCTGTGGTGAGACTGAAAGGCAGCACTCTCAACTGAAAACAACTGGTTCCCAGCCGGAAGCAGAGAAAACTTCTGGAGCGTTTGTCCACCTTTATGTGGTAATATGCATCCTGAAGTTCTATGCAGCACATCCAATCATTTTCCTCTAGAAAAGGAAGAACAGACTGAACAGTGACCATCCGGAATGGTTTCCTGAACTAACTTGTTCAAAAGGCTGAGATCTAAAACTGGTCTCCAGACCTCTCTCTTTTTTTGGCACTAAAAAGAATCTTGATTAAATCCAGATCCTCTTTGATCTGGTGCGTCTTCTTGGAGGACTTTTTTTCCAGCAGCTTTTGAGCCTCTACTGCTGCTTGGTCCCTCTGATTGGGTGGAACAATCAAAGACTCTTTTTGGGGAGTTTGGAAAGAGAGTAAAGGGAATATGGTAAGCTCTGGGGAAAATTCTCTGCACCCAAGTATCCAAAGTTATCAATAGCCAGGCTGTCTGATGCAGTGAAAATCATCCACTGTTTCCAGAGGTAAGCAATCGAGCATCCATTCAGGAGCGCTGGTAACGCTGTCCGGAGAAGGAGTCTCTGGAGCCCTGATATCACAGGCCACCTCTGGGACGGGGAGGGTGCCCTCCATTAGAACTCTCCCCTCTGCCCCAAAGGTAGTATTCGCCACGTATGTCCTGAAAAGGGCCTTGCCTCTGCCAACCAGAGTTCATGGGCTGCCTTAGCAGAGCTAATAGTCTTTTTATAAATTTTAGTCAAATTCCTAATATTTTCCATGACTTGGGAGTTTTCAGACAGACCTCTGGTATACTCTGAGTTTTTCATTTTATTGGGGATTTCATTATGTCGATGGACCACCAGGGTGGTATGCTTTTAAATTTTCCACTGTATTTGGATTTGGATGCAACTGGCAATCCTACACATTTATTTATGCAGGTATAAAAATTCTATGTGGGATCTATCTTCATTAGCCTTATTTGGGATGACGTTGTTAGATGTGCATTTTGTGACTAGAATTTGATGAGATTTGCACACTTCAAGTCTTTGAATTCTCATATATTGGTTTCAGGGGTTTTAGACAGTCAAAGAGGAAAACGTTACTAGCTTGTAATCTGACTTAATGGGAAATGGAGTTACAAGTGGAACTGTGCATGATGCCTCTACATTTTAAGAAGTCAGTCAATAATATTTTGCCCTCTAGTTTGGTTAGTGACAGTCTGTTCCACTGCCTTTTTACTTGCTAGATGTAAAAATTGCTGTACTGTTCCTACATTGGAGATGTAAGCAACCCAGTCAACTGGATTGGAAGTTAAAAGTCTCCCAGAATGGTGGAGGTCTTACTTATGTGGAGTTCATTCAGGACATTTAGGAACGGACATGAACTTCTTGGGTAAAAGACTGTTTGTGTACCAGGCAATAAACTTGTACTTGATCTTGTTTAGTCTGATTTGGATATAAGTGACAAGTTCCATTTCTTGGTTTCTGGGAATCTGTCCAAAGCTGATATGGTCGCTAACAAATATATACACAATACAGTTGTCAATGGATATGAATGCATGGTAGACACTAAACCCTGGTACGGAGTGACAGCTTTCTGGCCATTTAATCATGTTTTAGTGATTACAAATAATGGATGCCTTCCAAAAGCAGCAGAGTCTCAAGATCTGGAAACTTGTTGCTTAGACTTCTGTCATTGAGCAGAGCCACATAATTTAATCTTGTTTTGATACAGATATGATTTTTCCTCATCTACCAGACCAGACTCTTCTTTTCCCACCTGTCTTTCAGCACATGCTTGCTCTGGAGGTGACAAACTGTCCCTCCTCCTCAGTTACAGTAAATAATTTAATCCAGGATGTTCCTGGTGCCAAAGAAAGAAAGAAAAATGATTCATGGAGACCAGATCTGTATATAACTTTTCTGAATCAGTTTGTGATTAAGTCAATATGCTGTCTCTTCACAGCTTGTTACCCTCCTTAATCCCCATTTCAGTTGTTTTAGTAATCTCAGATTTAAAATATAGATATCATCACATTCCTGTGCATACAGATTTCAGACGTTTCTTAAGATTTCTGTGCTGGGATCACATTGTCAGTTCTCTGCATTAGCCTTTGTGAACACCCTTGGAGCAGTAAATAAACTGAAGTGTCAGGCTCTTGTGGTAGCCTACTGCAAAGTGCAGGGTATGCTCATTTCTTCCATGCAAAGATGCCTATGGGGATAAAAGTGTACAGTCTTTGTAAAACAAAAAAAAAAAAAAAACAAAACAAAACCTAACATGAGAGATGTTAGGTCATATAAATAGTTTTCTCTCAATTCTCTCAATCATCTGTGGTCTCTAGGATCTCTTTTAACTCTTTACAGACAACACCAGAGTAATCTGTAGGATCTCTTTTAACTGTTTACAGACAACACCAGAGTAATCTGTACATAAACAAGCAAAAGGCAACCAGCTCTTACCCTCTTTGTAGAATAGTCATAGTAGCCTGGGATATAACTTTTCAGCACAATTTCATACTACAGGCATCTTCCACACTGGCAAATTAAAATTGTGTGGGTAGACAAGGTGTGCAGCATCAGGACAGACCTTTGTGTATGGAAACAAAATCAGGGGTTTTCCAAGCCTTGATCCAGCTGGGGGTAATGCCTCAAATAGATCTATTTGCCTCCATTTATAACAATCAGTCAGCAAATTTCTGTTTCAAGACTACATGCAAAGATGCCTGGAAAATGCATGCATATTCCTTTCCAATGATGTTCCTGTATTTTCCACCTCTTCTACTAATATCATGGGCAAGATTCAGGACTCACCAAAGATAATTGTGGTGACTCCCTTCTGGCCCAAGCAACAGCAGGTTTCCCTTCCTTTAGAAATGGCCAAGGCAATTAACACAAGCTTCCTCATAGACTGCATTTACTTACACAAGATCAGGGGTGTTTGATACATCTTGACTCCAAACTACAATCGAATGCTTGAAGGTTAGAATTTTTACACACCTTTTTTCTGAGTGCTCGCAGCAGGAGGTATTAATGGAATATGTACGTACATACATGTGTAAAAGATTGTTGCATCACTAAAAGAACAAATGTAGTGAGGAATCATCATAAAGCAGTTTTCAAGTTTTATTTTTCAGTTGATGTATCATAGTGAGCTGAGAGTTGGAATCTCGAAGGTGCTGGAAGTGGTTACCGTAACAGTCAATCACCAATGCTATGGTTTAGTGTTAGGCACTCTCTATGGTGATATGCGGAGTAGCTGCAACTTCTTGGGAACATTAGACCGTGGTGGTTCAACTAGTTGGGTGCAGTCTTGGGGACACAAAAGGCCCTGTACAGGAACAGAGGTGCAACAAATCAGGAGTTTTCAAATAATTTAAGTTTACCCCGGGCACAAGAATTTGAAATAATTTGTACTAAGATGCAATTTTTATTGTCCATTCTGCACACTTACCTTTGATATTTTTCTGTAGTGAAGCAATGCTGCAGTGTTTTGTCTTCTGTTAGCTGCGGTCCCCAGTTATAGTTGTGCTACCAGACTTTTGCAGCTGGGTAAAAAACATAGAAATAACAAACAGTTACAGACCAGGTTTTGTTCCAAACTTGAGCTCCCGATTGGATAGATGCTTCTTCCATAGTGCAGGATAAGAGGATAATCGGCAAAGCATTCAGCAATGACTTCAGCGTCCACAAAGGTTGGAGAAATCTGCTCTGCAGCAGGGGTTGCATTTATGAAGCTGGGGGGAGCTGATAATGCATCCTGTTGCCGATTCTTCACCAGCAGGTGCAAAATGGACAGATACAGAGATGCGTGCAGCTGTCAGACACTTTGGGGAAGACCTGAACAAAATCAGCTTTGTGATCAAAGAACGAACAGTAGCTCAGATAAAGACAACAGTGAAGTGGAAAATGTATGGGGACAGTGGCAGCTGGTTCCCTCAGTCCCAAGAAGATGCTGAAGACTGATATAATGTCAGCAGCGAGTACAGTCCCTACATCACAGGTGGTGACAAGCACTTCTCTACAGGACGTTTCTGCAGCTGCTACTGAAGAGGAAAAGACATTGGATGTAACCCCGAGTGCTTTGAATGACTCCTATGAAAACAGAGAACTTGCAGATATCAAAGGACTAGAAGATTTTGCATCCAAAAAGCTCAACTTTGATCAGGTCTGAACTTGGATTCCAGTCTTATGAACTCTCGTGACCTTCCACTTTTGACCCGCTGAGAAAGGCAATTGAAACAATCTAACAGTCTACTTGCACATACGACTTACAGAGCTTACCTTTGAGCCAGCTGGACATGACTGCTGCAACACAATTGCATTAATGACATTTTTTATGTCCTAGCTCTCTCTTCAGAGTACGATAGAGTGAGATAGGTGGAATCTGTTTTCTTTTTTAAAGTATATATAATTAAAACTCGGCCTTTTCTAAGCAGTCTAAAACATGAAAAAGTACAGTTTTGTACCTACCATAAATGTAGATGTCCGATAGGTATGCATCTGCAGTCCTAACATATGGGTTGTCCTGCCTCAGGCAGCCCTTCGGTTGGCCGGATTCCAAAGTCTGGGTCTGGCCTCGGCTGATGTCGCACTTCACCCGACATCATAGCTGCTGTTTATTGGGTATAAAGGCATCAGCCGACGCCATTTTCCTCAGTGTTTCTTGCCCCAGATGCCAGGTGCCCTCTAGGAAGGCTAAATTTGGATAAATGCAAATAATTCCAAACAGTAGAGAGCAAACAATATAAAAGTATATACATATATGTACATATATACAAACAAATACACCATAATAGATTCCCCCAGCTAGCTAAAGAGGGGTAAATACCCTAGGAATACCACAGAGGGGAAGGAGGGTGGGTAATCCTGACTGCAGATGCATACCTATCGGACATCTACATTTATGGTAGGTACAAAACTGTACTATGTCCTTCAAGGATGCATCTGCAGTCCTAACATCTGGTAGAATACCATAGCCAAACTGGGGAGGAGGCACTAAGATAAAGATGGTGTAGTTAAGATCCCTTGCAAAACAGCAGTTGCAAAACCTGCTCGGGATCTAGAGTATAACGGAAGATTATAATGCTTGGCAAATGTATGCACGGAGCTCCAAGTAGCAGCTTCTAAAATGTCTTTGGTAGCCACTCCTCGTAGGAAAGCTGTAGTGGTGGCTGTAGCTCTTGTGGAATGAGGTCTGATATTATCAGGAGTTGTCTTTCCATGAAAAGAGTAGCAAAATCGAATGCAATTTCCTATCCATTTTGAGATTGTCTGTTTTGAAATTGCTTTTCCTTGCATTCCTGTTGCATATGCTACCAGAAGCTGGTCAGTTTTCTGCTGGTCTTAGTTCTGTCCAGATAGTAGCGTAATTGTCTGTGCACATCCAAGGTATGTAGCAGTCTTTCCCCTGTTCTGTGGGTTGGGGAAGAATGTAGGTAAATGAATCGCTTGGTTCAATGATACTCTGGAGACCACTTTTGGCATAAAGGTAGGGTTAGTTCTCAGAGAGACTCTGTCCTGATGGAAGATAAGGAAGGGTTGTACTGCCATTAATGCCTGTAACTCAGATACCCTTCTTGCTGAAGTAATTGCTAGCAGGAAAGCAGTTTTCCAAGACAAGAATTGTAATTCTGCTGTTGCTGCTGGTTCAAACGGGGAAGTGTTAACTTTTCCAGCACAAAGTTGAGATCCCATGTAGGTAAAGGTGGTTTCCTTGGAGGTTTTACATTTTTGATTCCTCTCAAGAACTGCCTGAGTAGAGGATGAGAGAAGACAGGAGGATCCATGTTGTATTCTGCGGAAATTGCTGATGCATGAATCTTAATGGAGGAGTAAGACAGGCCATTGTGGAATAGCTCTGCTAAATATTCCAGGATGTGTGCTATGTTTGCCAATGAGACATTTTCTCCCTTTGCTGCACTCCAAATGAGGTATCTTTTCCACTTGGCTGAATAAGTCTTCCTTGTGGAGGGTCTGCGTGCCTCCAGGATAATGTCCTTAACCCTCTGAGATAAACCTGGGTTATTATAGCAATAACCCACGCCTGGGTGTGGGTAATGCTAAATTTACCCACGGTTGGCGTGGTTTGGTCGCGAGGCGGCCGAGGACCAAAAGCCAACCGTGGGTAAATTTAGCATTACCCACACCAGAAGTGGGTTATTGCTATTATCATGACATTATTTAAGAAAAGAAACTGTTACTTTTCTTAAATAATGGCATAGTATAATGCCTGTTTACTGCCCTTCCGCAGATGTCTGGCATCCGGCAGTTCTGATGTACTGCGTGCCTGCGGTACATCAGAGTTGTAAAGCAACGGAGAAAGCAATATCTCCGTTGCTTTTTAGTCTCGCTATGTTAAATGGGTTTAACATAGCGAACAGTTTAAAATAAACAGCGGACATCTCTGTTGCTTATTTTAAAACTGTCTCGCTATGTTAAACTCATTTAACATAGCGAGATTAAAAAGCAACGGAGATCTTGCTTTCTCCGTTGCTAAACACTGCCTCGCTATGTTAAATGGGTTTAACATGGCGAGACAGCTTTAAAATAAGCAACGGAGATCTCCGTTGCTTATTTTAAAGCTGTCTCATGTTAAACCCATTTAACATAGACAATGTTTAAAACGAGTTATACTAATGGAAAAAAGTCCGGGCGACCGGACCTTTTTCCATTAGTATAACTCGATTTACAACGGGCACGCTGGCCAATCAGCGTGCACGTTTTGGGGGGATCATGGTATAATTTGTTTTATGCAATATTCCAAGCAGCTAGCTGCAGTGTTTTCAAGTTTGGATGTAGGATCTTGTAGTTGTCCTGTGTTAGTAGTAAGGGACAGAGGGAGAGGCCATGCTTGTGTCCGAGACATGCTTCTCAGTAGCGGGTACCAATGTTGCCTCGGCCAGTCTGGAGCTATCAGAATTACCCTTGGCTGATCCTCTCTGATCTTCAGTAGAACTTTGTACATCAAGGGAAGAGGTTGAAATGCATATGCTGTCAGGTTTTTCCAGCTGAAGGAAAGGGAGTCCACCCTCCAATCAAGTGGGTGGTATGCTCTTGTGCAGAATTTCTTCAATTGGTGATTGTGTGGGGAGGCAAACAGGTCTATCTGTGGTAGTCCCCATTTCTTTGTTATGGCTTTGAAGATATCTGGATGCAGCATCCATTCGTGAGCATCCGTGGTAGTTCTGCTTAAGGTGTCTGCTAGAGAATTTTCTTTTCCTGGTTCAAATCTGGCCTGAAGTTGAATGTTGAGGTACAGGGCCACATTCCACAGGTCCATTGCCATCCGGCATAGAGGATATGAATGTGTACCTCCCTGTTTGTTGATGTACCACATGACTGTGGTATTGTCCGTCCTTATCAGCAGATGACCCTGTTGAAGGAGTGGTCTGAATGCCTGGATCGCATGTTTCACTGCCAGCATCTCCTTTAGATTTATGTGTAGATTCAGCTGGTCTTGGGTCCATAGGCCTTGTATACACTTGTCCACCATGTGTGCCCCCCATCCTAGGTCTGAGGCGTCCATGGTGATGGTCTAGCTTGGATGAGGTTTGTGGAAAGGCAAGCCTCTGTTCAACTGACAGGCCTGAGCCCACCACAGGAATTCTTGATTCAGGCATGGAATTATTGGAATCTGGGCTTCTAGACTGTGCTTGTGTTGAGACCATACATTCCTTAGGTACCATTGTAGCTTTCTCATATGCAGCCTGGCATGCAGAACCAATATTATGCAGGATGCCATGTAGCCCAGGGCTTGCAGGACTTTCCTTGCAGTAAGCTGAGTTTGTGTTGTTAATGCCATGAAGTAGACTGGTAGTTGCTTTTGTTTTTCTTCTGTGAGAAAAGCCATCTGAGTTGATGTATCTAGTTCTGCACCCAAGAATGCTATCCTTTGGGATGGTACTAGTCTTGACTTTTGCATGTTGACTGTGTATCCCAAGGCTTGCAACAGTTGCATGACATTTTCCAAATCTTTTGTTAACTTTGCCTTGTTGTCCGCTTGTATTAGGCAGTCGTCCAGGTATGGGTAAATTTGAATTCCCTGAAGTCTGCAATGAGCAATTACTGATGCCAGGCATTTCGTGAATACTCTGGGTGCAGTAGATAAGCCAAAAGGCAATGCTGAGAATTGATAATGCTCTGATCCTGCAAGAAATCTGAGGTGTCTTCTGAAATTTGGTCGTATAGGGACGTGCAGGTATGCCTCCTTGAGATCTAGAGTCACCAGCCAAGACTCCTTGCCCAGCATGGGAAGAAGTTGCTGGAGGGTCAGCATTTTGAATTTTGGAACAATGAGGTATGTGTTCAGTGCGGACAAGTCTAGAATAGGTCTCCATTGACTTTCTTTTCTTGGTACAAGGAAAAGCCTGGAGTAAAATCCTTGGCCTTGTTCCATAGGTGGCACCTCTTCTATAGCTCTCATCCTTAGTAAGTTGTTGATTTGTCTTAGAGCGTCTGTTTTTTGGCTTGGTAGTAGGTTTGGCATTCCTCTCTTTTTTGGTAGAGTGTGGAAGCGAAACCTGTAGCCCTTGTCTATTGTTTGTAAAGTCCATTTGTCTCCTGTAATGTAATGCCAGTTGTCGGAGAATAAGGCTAGTTTTCCGCCCAAGGGTGCTTCCAGTTGTTCCCTGGTAGGCGGAACTAGAGCCAAGTCATTGTGTCTGTCCTGTGGAAGTGGTTGTAGTTGATTCTGTGGCAGTACTTCTCTGGTTGGTAGGTTGCCACTGACGTCCCCTGTAGGCACCCCTAGATTGACCTCTGCCTCTTGGGCGCCTATTTCTGCCTCTCTGCGCTCTGGAGTCGTCTGGAAAGGACCAATTCTTCGAAGGCCAATTTCTGCTGAACCTCGGAGGTTGGACCTGTAAGAAATCCTTGACTGTTTGGACAGATTTTGCTTTTTCTTCCACCTTCTTTAGAACCTCCTGTGCAGGGGAGCCAAACAAACTTTGTTTCTCCATGGGAGCACCTAGGAGTTTTGACTTAACATGGTCTGGTAAGGATTGTTCTTTTAACCAGGCATGTCTTCGAATCACTGTTCCAGTCATAGCTGATCTAAAGGAAGCCTCCAGTGCATCATAGCCACATTTTAAGAAATGGTTACTGACCTGCTGAGAGTTATGTACCAAATCCTGAAGGGACTTGCGGTCTAAAGGTTCAGGAAAAGACAGTTTTTTATTTAGCTGGTCTAACAAAAATTCCTGGTACTGAATCATGTGAAATTGACAGTTCAAGGCCCTGGCCGAAAGAGTAGCAGAAGTATAAACCTTTTACCCCATCTCTCTAATGCTCTAGATTCCCTTTCAGAGGGAAGTGGGTTTTGGCAGAGGCAGCTGCCACACCTTTAGGGCCCTGTGAAATGGTTTCAGGGTCTGCAACAGGAGCCTTATACAAATGGTAGTGTGTGTCCGGGACCCTGTAATATCTGTCTGGCTTGGCAGGGGCCGGAGGAAGAGAATCAGAAGCAGTACAGGCATCATTATATGCATCATCAACAACTGTTAGTACTGGCGGAATGGCTAAAGGCCTATGCTGTGGTAAGTGTAAAAAAGTCCTTAGCCTTTTCCTTGAATCTGAAAAATCCTGGCCCTGCCATTGGAAGTGTTCCCTCATAGCATGCAAGGTTTCCCCAAAGGAAAATTCTTCAGGAGGAGAAGCAGAAGGAATGGAGTCTTCTGCATCAGAATCCTCATAAGGAGAATATGGGCCTTCGTGAGGGTCTGAAATGTCTGATTCATCCGAGGAATAATCTGTAGAGACAGGTTCCGGAGGTTCAGTCCTAGGCCTCTTGTCTGGAGGGGGCTGAGAGGCCCTGTCTGGGTGAGGTTGGGATCCTCTGATCAAAGAAATGAGATCCTCAGCCAGGCTGAGTATTTGGGAACTAGAGGTAGGCCTATGTGAAGGAGTTTTGGCAGGCAAGGCCTTAGAAGATTTAGCTGCTTTAGCCCTGGCAAAAGCCTTGATAGACATGGAAGCAGGGGGTCTAGCAGCCCCACGTGCAGGGGTAGATATGTCTAAAGGAACAGTGTCTGACAAATCCTGGGTGCCTGCTTCTGTAGCAGTAAATTCAGTAGCAGATTCAGCCATGCTCTGTGAGGCCTCGGCTATCGGAAGCATGCTTTCGGCCGAAGGAAGAACCGGGGCTCGGTTTCAGCCGAAACCGAGACATTCGCGGTTGGCCTAACCGTGGTTTCAGCCGAAACCGCGGACCGCGAATGTCGGTCCTTTTCCTTGCGCTTTTTAGCTAATTGAGTAGTCTGAGTCTCCGAAGGCATTTTGTATGCGAAAGCGGGACCAAAAAACTCCTCTGCAAACTCCGACCGACGTCTAAGTGTCCATCGGTTGAAGGAAGCACAGGCTAGACAAGCTGATACGTCGTGGTCTGGGCCTAAGCAAGGAAGGCAGTAAGAGTGGAAATCCTTATGAGGTAATTGTTTCCCACAAGTTAAACAATTATTTACTTTGTCTGACATCGGCTGAGGCAAGAAAGAGTCCCCAACGGGGTACTTAGCTTTTTAGAAGTCTTCGGTAGTAGAAATCTCTGGATCTGACCGACCGGCACTTGCGAACAGCTTCTGCTTCAGGCACCACGCGGCAAGAAAGACTGAGGAAAATGGCGTCGGCTGATGCCTTTATACCCAATAAACAGCAGCTATGACGTCGGGTGAAGTGCGACATCAGCCGAGGCCAGACCCAGACTTTGGAATCCGGCCGACCGAAGGGCTGCCTGAGGCAGGACAACCCATATGTTAGGACTGCAGATGCATCCTTGAAGGACATCTTATGGGAACAGACACACTACCCGCTTTTCTACTCTGTACGTGTGGGGTAGATAGTGTTCTCAATCTTATTAATATACCAGAGAAGTGCGTGTTGATTTTATTTAGCAACAGGGTACTGCTTGGATTCAAATCATCGCTTGACTGGTCCAGAGGTCTTTTATCGATGGTATTATATATGCTTAAACAAATTATATATGCTTAAATAAATTAAATGTTTCTGGCATGATATGAAGTCTTTTTTATTAGTTTCATAGCTCAGCACTTTAAACACAAAATATTCAAGTTAACGCTTGTGAAGTAAACTGATTAAGGGAAATAAAACGCTTGGCTGTCTACTTTAGATAGCACTACATGGGATTCCAACATTACCATCATTTATCTACTGGTAAAATGTGCATTTCTGTCTTTCACTGGGAGGTTGCTGAATCAGAAATAGTAGAATAAAACTACAAGTGCAGCAAACTGTCAGGAATTAGTTTGCAATCTTGAGGTTGTGAATCAATACGGGATTTGCACACTTTTTGAGCACAGTACAATTGTGTGAATATTTACATTAGCCTAAGTGGACGAGTCACGCCATTGCACAAAAGGAATATTATTAAGTTAGGATTCATTGCTGTCTAGTTTTTTCACTGTTTTAGCTAAATTAGTAGTTGACAAGCCATACATATATGAATTGATTTGTTATTACTGCTGTGCATATTTGCATGTCTCATATTGCTTTAAC
Source organism: Protopterus annectens (assembly GCF_019279795.1). NCBI lineage: Eukaryota > Metazoa > Chordata > Ceratodontiformes > Protopteridae > Protopterus > Protopterus annectens. Next base: position 1,173,026,437 of record NC_056735.1, read on the forward strand.
GATTCCAAGTAACATTAGAATATGCACTATAATCTGTGAGAAATCATGCTATGCTGCAGCTTTTCCTAACAGAATCATAAAGTTAAACAGCTGGTCCAACTAAAGTAAAATGTACTTTCAGTTTAAAAGGAAAGGAGGCTAGGATATTCTAAGGTTAGAAGTTCAGGCACTGTAGCTGTGCTTAATACCTAGGGTTAGGACACCTGTTTGAGACACTGATGAGCCCACAATGTTTTGGAGCAAATAGTATAACTGTTTGCAAAAAGTGGAACTTGCTGAAGGAGAAATGTTACCTAAGTTACTATCTTATCTATGTTATGGAATTGAATAAACAATAAGTTGTGTACAAGATAGATTAGATCTTTTTGCCCTCTGTAGAATGTTGGGCACTGGGCTGGCAACTCAACACTATTAAACTCCACTGAAAATCATGAGCTAACAGGTGATCTGCTGTGGCGATGGAGGAGGAGGAGGAGAAGAAGAAGGAGAAGAAGGAGGAGGAGAAGAACTAGAGGGCCCAGCAACAGGTATTTATTTTTTAATAATATTTGGAGACTTTACCTGCTGCTGGATCCCTCTATTTTATTTGGAAATGCACAAAGCTACACTACAAGGAGTTCCCGTTCAGCTTGGACCAAGAACTGCGGAATGGGGCCATTGGGGAAAGTGTTTTATTGTGTGGTTAGGGCAGTGCTTGTGCATACTTGGACAGACTGCAGAAGGGATTACTGGGAAATGTTTAATTTGGTGGTGTGAGAGTTTCTGTGCTTACCTCGGCAGACTGCAGATTGGATCGCTGGCTGAAGTGTTTCTTTTGGGGGTCAGGGAAGTGCCTGTGCATACCAAGACAAACTGCAGATGGGATTATTGGGGGGAAATGTTTTATTTGGTGATCAGAGGAGTGCTTGTGCATAGCTGGACAGACTGCAAAGGGGACTGTTGGGAGAAATGTTTCATTTGGTGGACAGGGGAGTTCTTGTGCATACATGGACAAATTACAGAATGGATCATTGTGGGAAAGATTTCATTTGGTGGTCAAGGGAGTGATTGTGAAGTCCTGAACAAACTGCAGAAGGGATCTCTGTGGGAAATGTTAATTTGGCGTCAGGACAGTGATTATGCATAACTACACAGACAGGGATTGCTGGGGGAAATGTTTCATTTAGTGGTCAGGGGAGTGCTTGCGCATACCTGGACACACTGCAAACAGGATCCTTACAGAAAATGTTTCATTTTGTAGTCAGGGGAGTGGCTGTGCATACAATGGACAGACTACAAAAGGGACTGTGGTGGAAATGTTTCATTTTATTGTAAGGGGAGTGCTTGTGCATACACCTGGAGAGACTGCAGAAGGGCTCCTTGGTAAAAATGTTTAATTTGGTGGTCAGCAGAGTGCTTGTGCATACTTGGACATACTACAAAGGGGATAATTGGGAGGGATCAAGGGGGTGTTTCTGCACACCTAGACAGAATGCAGACAAGACTGTTGTTGTAGGTCTCTTGGCAGCCTCCATGACCAGTGTTTGTCTTGTCATCAATTTTGGTGGGATGTCCAGTTCATTGCAACATCACTGTTGTCCCATAGCTTCTCCACTGTTTGACTGCCTTCACGGTGTTCCATGGTATATCCAATTATCAGTAAGATATAAAAAGAAGTTATGTACTCACCATAACGTTCCATCTGAGTAGTTAGACTTCATTTGTTATCAACCTGTGGGTTTCGGATCCGACATGGATCTGAGCCGGCAGCTTTCCAAGATAAGATCCAAGCTCCAAGCTCCTCCCCTTAGCCATACTACATTGCAACCTCCTTCCAACCCTCAGATCGAGTTTGCCACCCACCACGTGACACACATCAACCCGTGAGAAATAACCTGACGTGTTCACTATGCTTACAAAACCCAGCAAGTCTACGTCCAAGGACTATCGCAAACCACCAAGGTCAGGATAAGGAGGGAGGGAAGGTTAATGACAAATGAAGTCTAACTACTCAGATGGAACATTATGTTGAGTACATAACTTCTTTATCTGAAGTAGTTAACTTAATTTGATCATCAACCTGTGCGCCAGAGTCCTCAGCTACCAAAAAACCTTGGGAGGCCCTTATGGAAGGATATTGCGGTGCACTGCAGAACCAAAAGAAGCCCTTCCTCTAGATACCATGTCCAACTTACAATGAGTAATAAAAGTGTGAGAGGAAGCCCAGGCAGCCGCTGAACAAATGCCATCCAGAGAAACTCTGGACCAGAAAGCAGCTGAAGTAGCCATAGACCGAGTAGAATGAGCATGTACCCTGTCTGGTTCTGGTAATCCATGATCCTTGTACACCTGCAGGATACAAAGTGAAATCCATCTAGCAAGAGTCACCTTCGAAACTGGTTTCCCCATAAAGGGCTTGGCAAAGGAAACAAATAACTGATCAGACTTACGAAAGGGTTTAGTCCTATGTAAATAAATGCGCAACTGTCTGTGGACATCCAGCAAATGAAGTTTGTATTCCCCTTTGTTTTGAAAATTAGGGAAAAATACTGGGAGATTAATAGACTTATTGATATTTAACTGTGAAGCAACTTTAGGAGGAAAGAAGGATTTGTCCTTAGAGAAACCCTGTCCTTATAAAAAATCAAGTATGGGGGTTTTATACACAAAGCTTGAAGTTTGGATACCCTCCTAGCCAAGGTGATAGCCACCAGGAAGACAGTCTTCCATGACAAAAAATTTAAATCAACTGACAGTGTGGGTTCGAATGGAGGCGCAACTAAGGCCTGAAGAACCAAGTTTAAATCCCACGGAGGGGAAGGATGCTTAATCGGAGGTCTCAGCAAAAAGATGCCTTTGATGAAAGACTTACACATCCTAGAAGCAGCTAGTGAATCTGAATTTTCTCCTACATGAAAGTGGGAAATAGCTGCCAGCTGGACTTTAACAGTGGAAGAGCAGGCCCCTTACTGGAAAATCTGAGACAGAAATTCTAAGACCGCCGGAATTGGGGCGGTAAATGGATCGAAATCTCTCTGAGAAGCCCAGACAGAAAAACGCTTCCATTTACTGCGGTACACCTTTCGGGGGGGGGGGGACTTGTGCACCACCACCAGAATGGACTTAACAGGAGAAGAGAGTCTGGAGTCCTGGCAATTAGTGGAACTGCAGCAACCAAGCAGTAGGCTTGAGAATGTCCAGATTTGGAGGAGGAATTCCGGAGGGATTACAAATGAGATCCAGAATGGGATCCAAGATCCAAGGCGGAGCTACTAGATGAGACCGTAGGCAAGGGAACCAAACTTGACGAAGCCAGAATGGGGCTATGAGGATAATCCTGCTCCCAAACAGACGAGCTTTCTGCAAGAATTTTGGTCATTAGAGGTAGCAGGGGATACGCATAAAGAAGACCAGGTGGCCAAGCATGGACAAGAACATCTCTGAAGGCTTCCCCCCTGAGGAGGAATCAGAGTGAAAAACTCGCTGCACTTCACACTGGACGGTGATGTGAAGAGATCGCAGCAAGGCTGACCCCACTTGTAAAATATCTGTTCCGTTACACAAGAGTAGAGAGACCACTCGTAGGATAAAAGGATAGTCCTGCTCAGTTTGTCCGCCAAAATGTTGGACCGACCTGGAATGTACATTGCTATCATACAATGGTTGGTGGAGATCGCCCATTCCCACACTCTCATGGTCTCTCGACAAAGCGGGTATGACCTGGTTCCCCCGTTTGTTGATATACCAGACCACTGACATGTTGTCTGACTGAATTGCAATCGTTCCCAGAGGAAGAGAAGCATGAAGGGCCTGCAATGCTAGAAGGACCGCCCTCATCTCTAGAACATTGATATGCAGAACGGTCTCGTTTGGGGACCACGTGCCTTGGACAGTCCTGCCCGAGCAGTGCCCCCCCACCCTAGACGGGAGGCATCTGCGGTCACCGTGGCTCGGGGCGGGGTCACAATAAAGGGGCATCCTTCTCGAAGATCCTGGGATTTAAGCCACCAGATGAGGGAAGTCTTGCACAACTTGCTTAGAGGAATCGGGTAACTTAAGGGCTGGTATAATAGAGACCACTGAACTTGTAATGTCCACTGTAACACTCATGTGTAGACATGCACAAGGAACCAGATTTATAGCTACTGTCATAGACCCTACGGCCCTCAGAACTAGTTCTGCTGGGGGTGAATATGTCTGAAGAAGTGCCAATAAATGAAGGGTCAGGCTCCAAAGTCGGTCTGTCTGGAGTCAAAAATACCTTGGCCATGAGAGAATCTATACTTGCCCCTATAAAGTCCAGAATCAGAAAGTGCTGAAAAGAGTATTTTGCAATTTTATCGCGATACCCAGTAAATTTGACAGCTGAAGGAAAAAAATTTTAGCTTGAACAAGTAGATACCTGGAGGAGGCAGTGAAGAGCCAATTGTCCATATACGGAAAGACCTGAATGCCCTGAAGTCTCAGGTAGGCCGCTACAATTGCCATGACCTTGGAAAACACCCTGGGGGCTGTGGTGAAACCGAAGGGTAGGACCTTTAACTGGTAGTGATTGGCTCCATGCCGAAAGCGGAGAAATCTCCTGGACCGTCTGTCAATCATGATGTGTTAGTATGCATCCTTAAGGTCTACAGAGCACATCCAGTCTTCCTCCTGCAAGAATGGCCGGATGGATTGCAAGGTGACCATCTGGAACTTCTCCTTGGCAACAGACAGGTTCAATGTGGCTAGGTCGAGAATCGGCCTCAAGTCCCCCGTCTTTTTTGGCACCAAAATGAACCTGGAATAGATGCCTGACCCAGACTGATCTGGGGAGACCGGCTGGATTGCCCTTTTGTTTAGCAGCTTTTCTATTTCCAAAGCTGCCACCTCCCTTTGAGTGGGTGGAACGTCTGGGAGATGCTTTGGAGGTAAAGGACTGGTCATAAAGGGAATGAAATAACCTCCAGATATTATCCGAAGCACCCAGCGGTCTGATGTTATGGACTCCAATTGAGCTAGGTGCTTTGAAAAACACCCCCCTACTGCCTCCAGAGTGGAGCAATCGGGCAACCTCTCAGGGCTGCTGGGCAGGTCGATGAGAGAATGGTTCCCGTGACCCAAAATTCTTCGGTCCCCCTCTGCCTCTGGGACGGCGTCCACCTTTGTCCACCTCTGCCTCAAGAGGAAAAGGAGCCCTTAAGTGTCCCAGGAATACTGAGACTTCCAGAACCACAGCTTCTTTTGCCCTCGCGGATTCCTGGAAAAGGATATTTGAGGGTTAGAGAAGCGGATCCCGACAGCAGACAGCATCTTCCCATCCTTCTCACTCTGGACTAGCATATCTCGGATGGTCTTCCCGAACAGGGTCGAACCGTCAAAAGGGGCATTCGCAAAGGACACCTGGAAAGGTTCTGCAAAATCGCAAAGCCTAGGCCAGGCATGATGCCTCATGGCAACGCCAGACCCGGCCTCTCCAACGGCTCCCTCGGTGGCATGAGAGAATAGATGCATGGACGTGTTAGTCACTGACTTAAGAATGGCCATACGTGCCGAGAATGAACATTTATCCTCAGTCGAAATGGACTCCGGGAGAGACTCTGAGTACTTTTTCACGAGGTTGGGCTGAAGTTTGATCACGGGGGCCATGTAAGTTCAGCGCCCTTATGGCAAAAGTTGCTGAAGAACATATCCGCTTTTCGAGTTGATCCATTGCCCTAGACTTCTTGTATGGAGGATGGACCGAAGAACCCTACTGAGCCAGTTCCGTTTTAGTGGCATCCACCACCACCATGGCATCCACTGGGGAACCCTTACTCCATGCAGGCTTATCCATAGGCGGGCTCAAAATCTTGTCTGGCCTTTTTGGAATAGGTTCTACAGTGTCCGGCTCATTCCAAGCACTGGTGGTAATGAGGTCCACCAGAGGATCAGCCGGGACGGGACACCCAAGAGGTAGATGGACCTGCGAACACCTCCAGAAATACCGACTCGTCCGAGGAAGGCTTTTGGGCAGACCAACCTTATGTCTCCAAATGATACATCCTCAGGAGGTGATCTGGGGGAGCCTTCCCCTTCCTCCAAGTCAGTATCCTCTGTGAGGGACTCGGGGGAGACCAAGTGCCTCCTCTTGCACTTGCATTTGCGAGGAATCTCCTCAGGGGGGCTCTCTGGGGAGGGCTCAAAAACAGCTTCATATTCCTCATAGGGAACTGTCTGGGGCGTATCAGACACAGGCTGTCCCTGAGAGGATGGGATGACAGAAGACACACACAGCAGCGAGGGAGCAGGACTCTGAGGAAAGAGTGAGGGGTCTCGATCCTCCTGAGAAAACCCTCTCCACAATGAAGGCCGAAGGGGAACCGGCTTCTATAAAAGTAGAAGAATGAGTAATCATGCCCCTCGGATCCAATGAAGGGATCGGAGCTGAACCCGAAACAGACAGACCCAGAGGAATGGTATGTCCCGACCAGAACGGAGTCGATGACACACTCATCCTCCCGGATCTGACACCCAAATCACGGCTCCAAGAGCTCGGATACGAATCCATAGGATCTGACATACTCGAGAACATGGCTGGCGTCGAGGTTGGTGGAACCATCAGCACCGAACCCCTGACTCAAAGGCTCCTCGGGTCCAGGGACTCCGAAACCTGGGGATGGATCGGAGAAGGAGCTATCGGGGCAAACATCGGAGCCGAACTCCCCGCTCCGGCAGAAGAGGGAGCCAGCAACACTCCCATCTGCAACTGAGTCTGCATAAACCTTCTCATCATCCGGTTCATGTCAGCTCAGAGAGGCTTCTTATAGATCTGGAAGATGCCACAGACACCGGACAGGAGAGCTGATGTGTGGACTACCTTGAAGCAGGCCAAACCTCCTCCTCCGGAAAAATCTAGGGGATCGGAGCCGAGGGGAAGATGACTTAGAAGTCTTGACCGGGGATAGTGACAACTTTAATAGGAGGACCAGATAGATCCGACGGATCCGCTGGTGTCTTACGACCCAAATCTTTTTCTCTGTCTCTCTCCCTATGCTTTTCCTTCCTGGCCTCTTTGTCACCCTGTTTTGATACGAGAGTGTGAGTCCCGGATGGGGGAGGAGGACCTGAAGCTGATACAGCCACAGACATGGCCGTAAAGGAAGGAGAAGAGTAAGAAATAGCTTCTGCCAGGAGAAGCCCAGCTAAGATTAACTTTGTCCTGTGGTCCCGCAGGGCCCATGGATTAAAGGCTGCACAGATTTTACAGCCTGAAGAAAGGTGGGGAACCCCTAAACACACGACGCACAGAGTGTGGCCATCAGCCAGCGACAACTTATGGCTACACTGTGCATTTTGAGAAAGTCGGCTTTTGGGGGTCTGACATCTCAATCCCCACAACAAAACATAAGGCTAACTAAAGCCCTACCTACAATCACACCATACACAGCAAAGGCGGGAAAGGGAGTCCTACACTAACAAAACCACAAGTTTACTTTTTTTTTGTACTTTATCTTACCGTAAAACCCAAGGGGAGGTAAAGGACACACACACACACACATAGACACACACAGACACACACACAAACTTTTTAACAGTTGAAGTAAGGAAACCCTACTCAACCTGCCTGGATCTCAGAGATCACGTCTTGGCGAAGCCGCGGCAAATGAGATCTGAGGGTTGGAAGGAGGTTGCAGTGTAGTATGAGTAAGGGGAGGAGCTTGGAGCTCGGATCTTAGCTTGGAAAGCTGCCGGCTCGGATCCATGTCGGATCCGAAACCCACAGGTTGATGATCAAATGAAGTTAACGACTTCAGATCTGCTGTACTACTTTTACGTAGTTACTCTGGTCTTTGTCCTAACAAATGGTAATGACTCTGCCTTATATCTGTAAAAGGAATATGATGCAGGTTTAAGCAACAGATAATGTGATGCAATTTCCCACCTGCACATTCGGTGTTAGTTTCTGAATTTTTCATTTTGGTGCTTGTACATAGCAGGAAATGTTACTGAATGGTTGTTTCGGGGAAATCTTTCATTCTGGTGCCTCTGCATACATTATATTGAAGGGCTTGTGTGGGTGAATGCTTCATTTTGGTGGTTTAATACAGCAAATCTTACAGACGTTTCGTTTGGGGAAGTGTTTTATTTTGATCATTGTGCATACCTCAACATTCTACTGAAGGGGTTGCATGGGCGAAGTGTTCATGTGGGTGGTTGCACATACTAGGAAATTTTACTGAAGGCTTGTTTGTGGAAACGTTTCATTTTGGGTGCATGTATACCTGGACATAATTATGAGGATGTTGCTTGGGGAAATAATTCATTGTGTATCAGGGAAGTGCTTGTGCATACATGGTCTCACTGCTGAAGTGACTGCTGGGCCAATTTCTGTCATTTTGATGCCTGTGTATACAGAATGCAAACAACTGGAAGGGTTACTGGGGACATATAGAAAGTCAGTCTGCAAATTACATTGGGTTACATCACTTCTGCTTGTATTATTCTATTTGTGATTATACTGCCTGTGTGAGATAAAGGTTATTACTAGGTGACTACTGACAGCATGGAACTACCATATTTTGTTTGCATTTCTCCTGGCTTTGTCAGTCATGTGTGGAACTTAGGTGGGAGGAAGGCCACAGTCATATCTACGTGTTATACTATTTGACTGAATGACTCAGGTCTTCTCCTTACTGAAGATACTGAGACGGTGTTACATAACAGTTGCACAATGTAATATAATGTCTATAATAATAATGCCTATTCAACGGTTATGTGCAGCAATTATCACCTGTGTCTCAGCATGCATACCTCTGCAGTAATGAAAGGTAGGTCATTATCACATTAGCAATATGTGCAGTTACAATATAGCAGTTAGTCATTATCACTTTTCTGCAAAAAGTCTCAGCTGCTGTCACGGTTATTCACATAAGCAGAAGTCGTTATCACTTTGATGAATGCACAAGCCAGGTTGTGTTTTTTCTCTGCTTGCAGCCATTGCAAGCAACCCCCCCCCCATTCTTCATCAACTGCCTATATATATATATATATATATATATATATATATATATATATATATATATATATATAAACATGTACAAAAATAAAAAAAATATATATATATATATATATATATATACACACACACACACACAAGTACATACATATATATATATATATATATATATATATATACACACACACATGCATATATATATTCATATTCATATAATTTTGGTGACTGTGCGTATCTCAACATTTTCCTGAAGGGGTCATTTGGGTGAATGTTTCATTTAGGGACATGTGTATAACATGTAGTAACGAATATGCTGGAAGGGGAAATAATTAATTTGTGTACCAGTCAGTAGTGGGTGGAAATGGTCAGTCAGTCATGGGTAGAAATTAGGTGGTAGGAAGAAGGGCTCAGTAACATCTAAGTGTTATACTATTTTGACGGAATTATAATGATATAGTATTTCTACTGAATGATAATGAATGCCTCTGCACTACACACTAACATGCATTAGAACATGGCAATGCAAAACCTGCGTGTGTGTGTGTGTGTGTGTGTGTGTGTGTGTGTGTGTGTGTGTGTGTGTAGTAGCTATGTACCTCTGCAGCGTCATCAACACTTATGTACCTAATGCAAAGAATACTGCCCCTGTGGCTAAGATGGAAAATTTGGATGGGCTAACCAGGTAATAAATATGATATACATATATATGTAGTCTTCCAATACATCTGTCAAATATCAGTAGTAATGTTTGCATTTTCTTTCCTGTGCAGGTTTGCCCATCTTCTGACACTGACATGGCTTCACGACCAGGAGAATGACAAGTGAGAGTGTGGGTATGTGGCCATTCCTACATTCACTAGGCTGCCAAGCCATGCCGCCGAAACTGAAAACCAGTGCAACTTGAGCTTCCCCACATTCAGTGTGAAGGTATACTGGATTGCAAGAAGAGGTATGCATTAGAGCGGAGTACTGCAGTTGTTGGAAGAGAAGTGTTCCATCTACCCTGAGACAGACATTCTTGTGCTGCACATTGGAGGGAATGATGTCCTCAGTCAACCACTCGGAAGGCTGCGGTTTCAAACCACAGCAATTTTTGAACACCTGCAGTCGTGGTGGCCATGTTGTCATTTTGAGTGGTCTGATATAATTCCTCGACAGGTATGGAAAACAGAAAACAGTCAACAGGCAGCTCACAAGGCCAGACGTTTACAGAATGGGTTCATGCATGGCTTAATGCACAGGGTCGGTGGATCAACAATCTGCCATGACAGGATCACTGCGGAAGATGTTCACCTGTTCAGAAGGGATGGCATTCACCTAACGGAGGAGGGCATTGCATTGTTCTTGACTGACCTCCACAATGGAGAGCTATGCAGGATTGTTAACACGCAGCTTGTGAGAAGAATGGAAAACACCCATGGCCAAGTAGGACCAGTACGGTAAGTAAAACTCTTATGAAAGGTGTTCTGTAAAATATATTTTTCTGGGTTTAGCAAATAACTGTGGTAAGGAGATGGTGAAGATGCTGAGAAAGAACCGTTTCAGGAGAGTGCTACCACATACAATCTAATATGTCAGTGACCATCCTGCAATACTTCTGTTTTTATTCTGCTTTTATCAGGCATGTGTAGAGTTTAGACAACAGGAAGGGTTTAGTAATACAGAACTTGACCCCTTAGGTCCACTGTTGAATGGACAGATGTAAAGAGAAAAGGCATAGGTAAGGCAGACTGCTGACACTGAAGGAGGTTGTGAGACTGCAGTCGTATCAGCTGTCTGAGTGGGTAGCCAGCACAGCTATCGGCCAGATTAGATGGCCTTGCCTGCCACTGAAGTCCCATACGTGTCCTGGGTTCATTTAGTGGCATGGCGGTCCTTACCTTGCTTTTTCTCTTTACATGTACCCATTCAGCAGTATGTTGGCTACACCAAGAATGTGTATATTTACAATCATATGTGTCTACATGGTAAAACAACTGGTTCTGAATGCTGTACACATGTACAGATATCAGTTTTGTTAGGACTCAGGTTATAGAAATTATGATTTATTCATATTTTGGTAAATAACTTTGCAAGGGAGCATCTGAATGTGCTAAGTAATGCCTCATTTTGAACACAGTATTCATAGTTCCAACATGGTAACATAACTGTGCCTTTATGTTGTACACATGTACAGATATCAAAGCTTGTTTCAGACTTTTGGTTATGGAAATTATGATTTTTCCATATTTTGGTAAATAACTTAGCAAGGGAGCATCTGAATGTGGTAAGTAATACCTCATTCTGAAGACAGTATTCAGACTTCCAACGTGGTGAAAGAATTGTGCCTATATGTTGTATACATGTACAGATATCAAAGTTTGTTTCAGACTTGTGTTATGGAAATTATGATTTTTTTCATATTTTGGTAAATATCTTTGCAATGGAGCATGTTAGTGTGCCAAGTAGTATCTCATTTTGAAGACAGTCTTAATCCTTACAACATGGTAAAAAACAGTGTCTGTGCAGTGTACCCATGTACGGATATCACAGTTTGTTTAGTCTTGTAAGATTATGAAAATTATACATTTCCAATACTTCTCATTATTATGCCCATATCTTTGCAAGGGAGCATGGTGATGACACAAATGATGCATCATTTTGAAACTAACATTGAGACACAGTACTTCTACACTAATATGTACCCTCTGTTTGTTACAGGTGATGAGAAATTATGCTTTATTTATCAGTTATGAGAAATATTTTATTAATCATATTTCTGTGAATATCTCCATTAAGGAGCATCACACAGGAATGGCTAAGGTATCATTTTAAAGTTGACATTCATACAAATAAATTAAATACAAATTGTAGGGGTCTACATGGTACATGAACCAAGGTATTATGCTTTGCTTTTCCAAAAAGGTAAAAAATATGCACATCAGCATTCCTTACCAAATATTTAATAATGACTTTGATATGCACTATCACCATTTACACTGCTGGAAAGGTGAGTGTCTGCTGAACAACTTCCGCATTTACATTTATTGTCTAGCTCTTATAGTTGATGAGTTATGAACATTTGTTTTCTGTATGGTATTAGAAATGGATTTTCTGAAAATGAGCTCAGGCTGCACTGTTATTCCTATGGTGAAATTAAGCAGGCAGCTTTTTCTGAGCTGCTCCGGAGTGAATGAGTTAAAATGGAAATCAGTCTTACCACTTGCTCTGACTTCTCGAAGAGTATCGGAGTTGCAAGCTTTCATGGTAGGCCAATCTTGTCCCGCGTTTCAACAAAGAGAGTTTCCTAAAGAACTAATTCTTCATTTAAGCCTAAGAGAGTTTACCTTCAGCCAAGCTATCAATCTTTCAGTCTTCTTTCCAGAACCTAAGAATGAGGAAGACAGACTTCTCCATACCAGTGGATGTCCACAAACAACTTGGGTACTATCCTGATGCATTAAAATCTTCCAGAACTTGTCAGTTGCTTATTTCTTACAAAAGTAAGAAAAAATGAGGCCTGAATAAAAACAAACCACTTCATAGGTTAGCTAACTAGGCTAGGCTAACTGCCCTTGTGAGCCACTGTAAGCCTAGCCAGTTATCCCTTGTGAGACTCAAACCCTGCACCTTGTGTTTGTAAGGCAAACATCTTAACCATTAGGCCACCCTCCCAATGGTTGTCTTATGCTATTACTTTTTGTCATACCCACTACAACAAAAGAATTCCAGGCATGGTCAAGGCTCATTCTACCAGGGCCATAACTTCATCTGCGGCTTTTTGGAAAGGGTTGGATGCTAAAAGTTTTGTTTTTAGAGGAAGCTATCTGGTACTCTGTGCATACTTCTACAAAACACTACGAGCTAGTTTTCTTCTCCAGTTCAAGGTCAGGATTTCCTAGGACAATCCTCCAGAGGGCTTCTTGACCCTGATCCTTCCTCTTCTCAGTGGGTTTAAGATATGGTAATCTGCCCATATAGCTTAGGTGACTGCAGCAGCAATCCATATGAAACCATAATACAGCTATGTAAGTAAACTTAGTATAAGAGAAGATGTTTAAATGATCACTGCTGCAGTAGCCGGCTCCCTCCATCCACACCCCCCCCCATTTCTAAATTTTTTAATGTAAAGCTGTGGGATTTTTATTGCTGTTTTCCTAGCACTGCCATCTCAGGGTTTTAGCCTCCCTCTTCCTGTTGGTATGAATGCTCTGAATGGCATGGTCTTTAAACCTGAATTCTATGCAGCTCAACTTGACTTGACTATTGGTTTGGCCATATGGTAGGTGCCCTGAAAGCTTTGGAAGCTGGCCAGTTGTTGTATCTTGTAAAGAACACAATCCATATAGCTTAGAATACAGCAGCAGTGATCAATGTAACATCTACGGTTTTTGTAGGTTTACTTACACAACTATGCATTCTGTGTACTAATAAAACTGCTTTACATGCTCTTTTTATGTATGGGTCATGTCTATTCATCGAAAAACAAAGCATCGAATGGCATATATTGTTGAATATGCTGTTCATGGAACCATTCTGACCAACATCGCATTACGGTGGGGATAAGTTAATTTGCCCTTTTCCCACTGCAGTGCAATCTTGGAGTCGGTATATATATATATATATATATATATATATATGTATATATATATATATGTGTGTATATATATATATATATATATATATATATATATATATATATATATATATATATATATATATATATATATATACACACATACATACATATACACACACATACATAAAAATTAGCAGGGGGTGTGTGAGGCACAGCCCCCCATATGAGGAGATTTCAATGAATGGCATTTACAATGTACCATTCAAAGAATAAACATAGACCCTTTTCATACCTTAATCAACCAAAGTTTTTTTTCAAAGGTCAACTTGACGTTGGGGTCTTTTTTCTATGAACTTTATAATGATTTCCAAGATGAACTCATAACAAAATATTGCTAAATTCCAATGCCAAAGACATGACCTGCTGGATTATGGCCTTTTATTTTTCTTATGGCTTTTCTTCACCAGGAAAGTCTGCATGGTACTAAAATGCCCATTTCCAGTGGAGGCCTGGAGAGAAAAGCTCCAAACTAAATGCAATAAAAAGTGAATGGTATATCATTAAAATGCATAGAAAACATTTTTGAAAGAGTTAACATATGACAAGTACATGCAGTTAAACAACAAAATAGGAAATGCAATTTTAGGAAAATAGTTTTTAAAAGAGACAATATATGATAAGTAGATGTCCAATAAAATGGAGAAAAGGAATAGTACGTTTAAAACTTGTACAGGACTTATTATTCAAGATTTAGAAATAGACAAGGGATTACATGTTTAGTAGGTTTAATACAGATACTGAAGAATACAAATAGCAAAGTATGTGGTTGACAAGGAGTAGTACAGTGATGAGACAGAATCACATTTTCTGATTCTCTCCATGGGTGATAGTGGCAATAATTTTATTTAGGAGAATTTGACGTGCATATCTGTTACAGAAGTGTAATGATACAGGTGGACTAGGATTTTAAAGTGAAAGACTAAGGAGTAATGAAAGACTACAGATGAAATCCAGTTCCATACAATTGTGCTCCTGAGGTGGTTTATAAATAAGACTTTAAAGATCTGTAGATTGTTTATAATCCTGATGCAACTTGGTTCACTGTTCCAAACTTTGGAGAAGCAGAGAACAGAGAGTGCTCCCATGTGATTTATTGGATTTTTGTGGTTATACTAATTGAATTGCTGTGGTTCAACTATGTTAAGTTCTTTACAGAGTAAATATCGATATTGCATGTACCAATGAATGACTTTTTTTAGGGATGGAGTATTAGATGGTCGATGTCTTAGTTTAGTAAAACAAAGGATGTGCAGTGGTGGGATTGATTTCGAAAGATCCATGGAAATTTCTTAACCTTGTCTTAGCACTTCTCTAGCTTGAGATTTTGGAATGAGATGAGGCTGGTGAACTTAAGTTCATAGTTCATTAGAGTTACTAACTAGGCTTATAGTCCAGTAACCCATTGAGGAGCCTAGACCAAATTCCCCATTGTTCCCAAGCACTTCCTGGTTAAGTGATTTACTCAAGGTCACACAGCAGACAAACGAGGAGAAAAAAATCAAAAACAGTACCCCAGGAACTACTTCTCACTCCCTTAACCCCCTGTGTCAACTGCCTCCCACATCAAACATACTATAGACATACAAGATGGTATCAAGAATCAAGGAGGTGGCTGTAATTTATTTGCTGTACTCAATGAGGAAGACTAGGGTTCCAAGCTTGTTGTAAGTTTTTTTTGGACTGCAGAGTCCAAATGGAAGATGGACTTTAGTATGCTGTCAATGGTGATGCCCAGAAATCTTGTGTGGATGATTTGTTTGATTATTGTACTAGATGAAACAATGTTAAGGTCTACAGGGGTAGGTTTTCCACTTTTGTGAGGAAAAATAAGCAAATTAGTTTCATTTGTGCTCAAAAGGAGTTGGGGTTTATGAAGCCAATTCTTCATGGAGGTGGACTTCTTGGGTAATGGACTGTAGGAAGATAAGGAAGGGGTAAAACAGACTAGGGTTGAGTCATCTGCCTAGTGTATGAAAGTGGTGGTCTTTGGTTTGTACACAACATTTATGAAGATGTTAAAGTGCGATACAGTGTGGAGCCTTGGAGAACACATGATATGACTGGTGGGAAAAGTGGAACTGAAGTCTAACCATTTAACAGACAATGTCCTGAAAGAGAAGATTGTGGGAGAGAGTATCAAAAGCTTTAGGAAGATTGTAAAGGAGCGAGGAGACCATATTGCCTTAGTTCAAGCCTTTGTTTGAAAAGGAGTGAGGAGACAATGAGGCCTTAATTCAATCCTTGGATAGAGAAGGAGCAAGGAGACAATGTGGGCTTAATTCAATCCTTGGTTTAGCATACGCAGAAAGTATAGCAGGGCAATTTCAATGCTATGAAGTGTAGGAGATATCAGCTGGTTTTCAAGGAGGTACGCACTGTTGGGGTGCCTCTTATGTAGTGGAATCATCAATGTAGTAGGTTTTTCATAGTGAAGGAGTGGATTTTTCAGCTATCTGTCCAAGTAGTACAGTGGATATCAGTAGTACCATTTCATAGTCAGATGAAGATGAAGAGGATGTCTTAAGCAAGACACTTTTGTGGAAGATCAGTGTATACTATAAATATCATTCATGTAGTGTAGCTAATGGTAATTATGATGATCACTTCGTGCCAGACACATGAGAATGGATAATGAGTGGAAATGCTTTATGTAACCCCACCTCCACCTTAAACGCATCCGTCACTCCCACCGCAGACCTCAGCACTGTCACACCACCCTCGTACATATCCTGTACCACTCTTGCATACGTCTCTGACACTCCTGACTTCCTCATACAATGCCACAACTCCTCTCTAGGCACCCTGTCATATGCTTTCTCTAAGTCTACAAAAACACACTGCAACTCCTTCTGACATTCTCTGTACTTCTCCATCAACACGCTCAGAGCGAACATTGCATCTGTAGTGCTCTTTCCCGGCATAAAACCATACTGCTGATCGCTAGTCATCACATCCCTTATTAACCTAACTTCCACTACTCTTTCCCATAACTTCATGCTGTGACTGATCAATTTAATCCCTCTGTAGTTACTACAGCTCTGCACATCACCCTTATTCTTAATCGGTACCAAAACACTTTTCTCCATTCCTCAGTCATCCTCTAACTTTCCAAGATTTCATTAAACAATCTGGTTAAAAACTCCACTGCTACTTCACCTAAACACCGCCATGCTTCCACAGGTATGTCATCTGGGCCAACAGCCTTTCCATTCTTCATTCTCTTCATAGCTATCCTTACTTCCTCCTTGCTAATCCACTGTACTTCATGATTCACTATCCCTACATCATCCAACCTTCTCTCCCTCTCATTCTCATTCATCAACCCCTCAAAGTA